>NW_022605627.1:253330-283598 GCF_008692095.1 Etheostoma spectabile | reverse complement strand
TGGAAGTGATAAATTACATAAGTCACAAAGCGGAAATGCCAGCACATGAGCAGAGAGTTTGATGAACTAATATCCAGCAACCATCAGGACCAGCCCCAGTAGAGGATTTATTTCTAAGATTGCCTGTTTGGACATCAAAAAGGGTTAATGTTGAAAATGAAATGCCTATCCATTCACAATATTTGTAAACTAGAATGAAAAAGCTCAGATGATGAGAACACACAGAAGAAGAAAATGGGATTAAAGGCATTGGCCATTAGAGATAGGGTCAGTGATAATGTCATTATTCATTCTCGTTTAGTGAAAGATTTTTATTGGTATTTTTAATAAGAGATTAAGGTTTCTTCACAAATGACTTGGGGTTTTTAAAAATCATCCGATAAATAAGTGCTTATAGTAAGTTGATTTTTGCCTTCCGTGTTTTAGTAGTACAAACATTTGCTTAATTTCTTGTATTTAGACCAATCAGCATCATCATTTGTCTTTCGGTAGTTTGACCCAAGCTTTATCTCGTTGTTAATAAAATATATTAAATACACTGATCAATCCAAGGTAAATGATACCTTAACTTCACTGAGTCCAAGGTGCTGTTGTATCTATGACTTAAAAACCTCTGAAAGAAAATAGTATCTGCGTCTCACTACAGGGATCATTAGCACTACCAGTTAATGGTCTAGAATATCTGGATGAAAATCCTCTGTATGGAGTGTTTTAACACTGTCTTACGATCCGAATTAACTTTAAGGCATCAGACGTGTAATCTTATTTTCCAAACAACAAAAAACGTTGAGGCTCACTAAACAATGAAAATTCCTTTGGGGGGGTAACCAGATCCCGTCCAAAAGAACCTTACCTATTGGTCACCCTAGTCGGAACAGTAATTTAGGGGGGTAAGGTTAAGAGCCGTAAAATGAAGTTCTTTTTCTGAGAAGAACAACATCACGCCAAGAACGCTTAAAATCACCAAAGAAGAATCACCTCATTTGTATAGTCTAAGGAATTAAATAGTAGCAAGAATACAATTTGTTGATTCAACAGGGGAATTTGGAGTCTATAGATATTACTATAGTTTCTCTGCTTATTTTCATGAAAAACATTTAAACAATAAGCATTCAAAATGTACCGCGCTCTCCTGTGGCATAATAATCAGAAATAAATGAGAAGAATATAGGTGGCTAACTCTCCCCCACCCCCCCCGAGTACCCCTGGCCTGTTCTATCAAAGTATAACCACAAGTTTGAACGTCTGCATCCGGATATATTACTAGTTCGCCATGTTGTCAGAAGTGTGATAACCTGCTTCTTGTACAAATCCATCTCTTAGCAAGTCATTTATGTACCCAAACTCCTAATATTCAAATGAATCAACAATAAACCTTACCATACTGAACTTGAATAGAATACATAGGTGGTCCGGAAGAAAAGGGTGTAGGGTAGGGATAGCATATAAACCAAGTCTTTACAAATTTTTTTAACCCAAACAAAACACACGCAGACAACACCCACCATGCAACACACAAAAAACACACACAACTGGTCAACCCAGGCATAACCTAAAAATTAATAGAACACAACAGAATCAACAAAATGCAGGCTCATGCCTCGAGAAATACTGAGATACTTTATATATGTCCCAAAATATTTCACCATGTCCAGACCTCCTTATGAGACAAGAATGAGACAAAAATAAAATAGCCTAGTAAAATAAGACTAGGGAAAAGCTACATTCACAGAAACTAAGGATGTTTATTCAAAATAGATAGGCTACCTTTAAATGCAAGCCATAGGGATCTAAATAGATAAAATAAAATAAGTTAATAAGATAAAGAGCTCAATATTGTGGTCTGAAGGAAATAATAATCTTTTTTCTTATGTTATATAAACCTTTCAACATTGTCAAATAAATCCCAATTACGCTACACAAGCCAACATTATCGATTCAGAACAACCAGTCATAAACACCTTCAACACGACAGGATCAGTCCGTCCTCGGTTGAGCGAATTCATGAAGACCTTTCAGCTTCACCCCGGGGTTTTGCACAAGCACCCGAATACCATTTGAGGTGCTTCTTGAGCGTGGCAGGAACATACAAGGATATTTTATGTTCATTTCACGGAGTTTCTTTTTAATATCAGCTAACTCCCAACGCTTCTGAGAAGACTGAACTAATGTCCGGGAAATATGGACCACGTTGTCATTGTACTTAAGTTCATCTTTTTTTCGAGCAAGTTGTAGGATTTTAATTTATCCCATGAAGGCTAATGAGTTTCACCAGGATAGGTCTTGGAGCAACTCTTCTGGCTCTGTGACTGTACATGGGAACGGTGACCCCGCTGCGAAGGCGGAGGTCCCGTGAAATTCTCCTCACGCCCAGACCTGCTGGATTAGGCCGCCGATGAATCCGTGGATTCTTTACCCCTCACTTTTTCTGAACGGAATGAGCGAAGAGTGTAGCCCTGCTTCGATTTTCAGCAGCGTCCAGTTTATATCCCGCAGAGTGAGTTTTCAACCTCTCGAGTGTCTTCAGCGTTTTGTCTTCGGATAAGTTGTCCTCGTTGGCTGACCCTTTGTTCAATCTCCGCTCACATGGTCCCCCAAATTTTTAGAGAGCCATGAATTGGAAGGTAACACTTAACTGCCTATTGTCCATTTATCGGCGAGTGGACGCAATTCGCTGTCAGTTTGTTGCAATAGTGTCCACTATAACGTGTTTGTAACCGAGTGCGCCAGAGTGGTTATCAAAAAAAAAATGTAATCCAAGCGGTTTTGATAACGTTATTTATATAATGCGTCGGTTTGCCTTGAGCGAGACAATTCAACTAATGTACTGTTTATTTGAAGGAAAGTTTGTCATTCTTGCAGGCCCTTGCTTACTCAAACGCCACGCTGCCGCCCTCTGAAATGCTAAAATTTGATAGAGGAAGGTGAGGTCTCCACAGAGAATTACAACTTGTTTTAACTTAGGCTCCTGCCCCACTGTCATTCCGCTTGAGAGAGCCCCACCTGGTATTGTCTTGACAATTCTTTTCCAGCCCCCATTAGCGCCATTACATTTTGTTTAATATCTGGACCAGTTCTTCAGCAGAAAGCCCTATTTCCTTTAGATACGGTAAATGTAAATGGACCTGTTCTTATATAGCGCTTTGGTTAGTCTCATGACTACTCACAGAACGCACAGGAGCCATCACCATCACACACATTCACACCCTAGATGTGTAACTAACTGCAATTTATTTGCCTAACAGTGAAAGTGGGTGTTCTTTTAAAAGTTCTTCTCCTCATTTTCAGCCATAATGCTTGTACAAAAGGCGTCATCTCCACTGGTTTGATCTACCTGTGCTAACTCTGAATGCTAGTTTTCATAACCATAACTCATTAAGATTGCTAGAACCGCTGAAACACATCTTTGCCATTGCTGTCTCGTAGTCACTTTTCCCCAGATTTTGGCATGTGTTTTTGCGAGGCAACCTTTTATCCATCTGTATATTTGTGAAACTTCCATATGCCCAGACAATGTTTCATGGTTCTGATTATGATTGAAATGTTTTTTTCAAGTCAACAACCGCTATTTGCCAAGCTGACTATCTCTCACTTTTCACAAAAGCCACAGAAGCAATGTTTTACATCCTTGCTATGGAATAAACAGCTAGGCCTTTCCACTCTTTCTTCTCCATTTGTTTCAATCAATTGCAATCAATGCTTTTTGACCTATATGGTCGCTCTCTGTCCACATGGCTATGAGTTCTTGCTTGATTGTTGTTGGCCATTTGCTGGGATTTTTTACATATCCTCCTCATGGCAATGTTTCTAATGGACCAGAGTGGCAAAAACAGCCTAGACGGAAGAATACTTAAAGGGACAGTGAAAGAAAAAGGACAAAAATGGCAAAAAAGTAAACTTTGAATGCAAACTG
Organism: Etheostoma spectabile; assembly: GCF_008692095.1. Lineage (NCBI taxonomy): Eukaryota > Metazoa > Chordata > Actinopteri > Perciformes > Percidae > Etheostoma > Etheostoma spectabile. The sequence continues at coordinate 279,685 of NW_022605627.1, read as the reverse complement.
CCATAAAGCACTTGTTTTCAGATAAACCTCACAAAAGTAGCAATAGTGCAAAGATACATCTGCCAGACCCAACTTGTACGGAAACATTAGGAAGATAATACAAAATGTATGATTAACTTTTGCTAGATTGACAGATTTAAAAGGTGAACACCAAAAGCCTCTGAAATGTGGGAAACAAAACAGCCTCCTCTTTACTAATGAAACCCTCTTCTCGTGCTCCAGTACTAGAAGGGATCCAAACAACTAGCTCTGTCCCGTGTGTTCCATGGGTCGGATCCCTGGAGGCTACTTACCAACCACTGTTTTACAGTTGGTGGACCCTCAGGGCCGGATGTCTCCCCACCACCCTACACCCAAGAGCCAACCTAAGCCAGGATGTTGGCATGGAAGAGAGACGTAAGGAATATACTGTGTGTGTGTGGTGTGTGTTTGTGTGTGTGTGTGTCAGTGTGTTTTGTTTGTGTGTGTGTGTGTGTGTGTAAGTGAAAAACCCGTCTTGTTTGATAGTCAGTTGTAAAAGGTTGCAATTGTGCGTGCAACTTAAAAGGAAGCAAAGCACCATTTGGCCAATACATCTATCCTACTCAAACAATTTTATTATCAGGATGATAGTTGTGTGATTGCCCCCCCCCCCTCGGTCTGATGACAGCAGTCAGTTCAGGACTGTAATAGTGGTTTCCCGGAGTCATTGTGACCTTTGGTGCTGTGACATTTGGAAGACAGACTCTCTACAACACAGTCAACAACCCAGCCTGTCTGGCTGCTCCCACCCCCAAGAGAAATTTATTCAACTCGTTTACAATGTTTTGTGAATTGCTAATCACCTTTGCCATCAAACATTGACTCTTTGTTGAAAATGCTTGCTAAAAATAAGCCACCCTTACAACAAAAAGAATAAAATACTGCATATTCAAATCCTATTCCATGCTATAAATGTGACAGAACATGCAATAAACTAACTTTGTTTTGCTTACCATAGTAGATTTAGGTGTGTAGCTTTAGGCAACTTAACATCTTTATTTCATAAAACCACCCTGTCTTGGGGCCTCAGTCAGTGTTTTTTGTATTTTTTTTATATTTAACTAAGAACCATCTTCCCATCTTGCTTAATGTGTATAAACATATAACTAATACATGTTAAATAAAAATGTATTATGCTTTGGAGAAGTGTAGTGCTCTTGTAGGGTTGGTCAGGTATGTTTTGGAAGTTTTCTGTTCAGCGAGGGAGGACTTTTGTGAGACAAGAGACCTTGTTGAAACAAAATAAAGACAGGCTGAAACGGGATTAACAGTTAGATATTCGGTGAAAGAGTTTAATTATTTCTCGAGAGAAACAATCATAACAAAAGACAAGAATGCAGTTCCACCAATGAAACGAGTACAAGGTTACACCACAATTCGGGTGCCCTGCATAACACTACAACTCCTCCTTATATCCTCTTCTGCCAACAGAAAAACTATCATGTTTGAAAACACTTTGAACCTAAACAAAACACTTATCTCATTTTCAGACTTAATGGAGCCAGTTTCGTTCCTTTCCATCTGGTTAGTGCTCAAAAGATGACCATGGTTGCAGTCTACCTTAGCGTTCCAGATTTAATCTTTTCTATAGATAGTCCTTTCTGACCTAGATTTTGGGCACCCTAACCTTGCCTGCATCTGTTGCCATGTGTTTATTCCTTGATAACAGAGTCACACCAGTTGCTGCCCTGTATACAGAGGCCCCCAACATAGGTATCTGTAGGGAGGCAGCACATTGTTTATGATACACCCTGTTAATTAGCGACACATGTAAATGCAATGTCGAGGTTTAACTTGAAAAAGATTTTACTTTTGACTTAATGAGTCATAACTGAATAAACACAGATAAAAAACGACTGCTATGTTTGAATCATTGTCATGTAATTTCCCATCACAGGTACTATGCTCTTTAAGATAAGCTGGTGCCTGACCAGACGAGCTTTGTGGTGAAAGAGGATTTTAAATTCTATCCTGGATTTTACGGAAGCCAATGCGAGCCGTAACTAAAACAGAGAGGTGTGATCTCTTCCTGGTTCCTGTCAGAACACGTCTTGCGGCATTCTGGATCACTCAAGAGTCTGAGTGGACTTTTTTTGAGCAGTCCTGATAATAAGAATTGCAGTAATCTAGTCTCGAAGTAACAAATTGCAATGGACTAGTTTTTCCTGCATCATTGTTAACAGATATTCCTGATTTTTGCAATTTACGTAGTTGAAAAAAGGCGATCCTTGAATTTGCTGTTGCTGTGTCCGATCAAAGATAACTCAAGATTCCTCACAGTTGTGCTGGACGCCAGGACATGATGTCCATCCCAGACGATAACTATCTCTTCGTAAATGGTGTCACGGAGGTCTTGGGGTCCCAGACATACTTCAGTTTATATGAGTTTAACATTAAGGAAGAAAAGTACAGGGCCATCCAGGTTTAATATCTGACGGCCATCATTTGAAGTCTTAGCTAACTGATTAGTTTCATCCCTTTGATTGATCGTAAATGTTGAAGTACATCTGCATAACAGAAGTTTTGGATTGCTTCCTGATAATCTTGCCTAAAGGCGCACTGTAAAGTGCACAGTTGGACTGAGCCCAGATCCTTGTGGGACTCCATGACTAACTTTGTGCGTGCACAGAGTATTCCTCGTTAACATAACAACTGAGATTCATCTGATAAATCATACTAACCCCTTAGAGCATCCCTTTCATGCCAATTAAAATGTTTCCAATCTCGTTTAATAAGATATGATGGTCAATGGTATCAAATGTAAACCGCACTACGATCTAAAAACACAAGTACAGAGATAATTCTTTTGGTCTGAGCAAATTGAGTGTGCTGACAATCCATGATTTCCGTTCAGGAAAGTTTTTTGGACCATAGGCAGCAAGTATTGCTTTCGCCTATCTGTGAGATTGTTAAAATTACATTGCTTTTGCACTGTTTATGTCCAGTGGACCAACCACGAGGGGGAATCTTGGAGTATTTATGACATGATGGGTCGCTCACTGGCAGTGGAACTGCTGACTCTGACTTTTTCTTGGTGGCTCAGGGATACAAGCGTCGTGTCAGCCTGAGAAAAATGTACCTAGGGGTCCTTTTCATCTCCACTGGAGGGTGTGTGTGGCAGCATGATCTTCAATTCGAGAGGACTGCCCTACTTAAAGCTGCAGGCTTCCCCTGCTCAAGGATATTAAGAAGATCGACTAGCGTTGTCTACAAGATCTCTGATCCCCCTCGATCGTCCACAGATCCGGCTGTACCTCAACCTCAGCATCCACTCCTAAATCTGGAGTGACGCTAGAGATGCAACGTCACATCATCTGTTCCAACTTCTGGGTGACATACTCGTAGTTTTTCAGAGATGGCTTAGGTCTGCCCATCGTTTCAGCAAATAAACCAAGCTTCACAAGCTGGTTTCTTGACACTATCTGGAACAGCATTACAGTGCTTTGAAGGTTACCATACAGCACGAATGATGTTGAATTGACGAACAATTTTTGATGAATTTGCTTATTATTGTTAAAATAACCTGTGGTCTGCCCTCCCTCCACACACACACGACCCCACACATGCCCAGCACATTGCACACATACACCCGTACTCAAACGCACCCACTCACAGACTTTGGTGCTTAGGTCAATATACCTGATGCTATGGCATATTAGTTTTTTTTTTTTTAACTCACAAAACTATGACGTAAAAACAACTTAAGGTAATTTATATGTAGAATTGATAAGTCTTCCCTCAAGTTAGATGCTTGCTATCACCATGCTGTTTTAAAACGCTAATGCTAGCTAAACAGGCAACTGACAAAAAAGGGTTAAGAGGTGAAAATTACCACTTTTTTTTCATCAGCATTTTTTCCATGGAAACGTGATGCCATTTTTTGCCAGTTCCTTTTTTCTCTGAGAGGGTTTTATATCATGTTTGATTTCCCTCATGCCACTTATCAGTAGCAACCATGTTCCATGCTGACAACCGGCAAACTGCAGTATCGTAGTGAAAGCCATGCAGACTGGCAGAATCTGCCGTTACTCTGTTTCATGCTACCTTTCGAAACAAAACTAAAATTTCAATGTCTCTAAGAATGTATAATTCATTCCATTCACTGTATTTAATAGTTCAATTCTAATAATAGTTACCGCAAGCATTTACAGATAAGTAGGGTCTAGACACACTCTATCAATGTACAAGGACCCAACATTCCATAATTCCCCCCAAGATCAAGCTTAGTGCAACGTGGCAGAGGAAAAAACTCCCTTTTAGGAAGAAACCTCGGACAGGCCCAGCTCTTGGTAGGTTGTGTCTGAAAGGGGCTTTGTTGGTGTAATGAATAGTGGCACTAATATACACAATAAAATATTATGAACAGTGACTAAAATTTATTTTGTAGTAGTTCTGGCATAGCGGCACGGCCAGGGCGTTACGGGCACAGCAGGCTGTACAGGGCACCTCCGAGCATAGCAGGATGAAGCAAGGCATTCAATGTTACCCACGTGGACAGCTGCAACTATGATTTTGGTGCCTCCCTGATCCAATGAACCATGCTAGGGAAAAGAACTAAAGGACTCCTGGAATAACTCCCAGTTTAGGTTAATAACAAGCTCTCTGGGAGCATTTGAAGCACACAATAAAAGAGAGAGGCGCTCAGTGTGGTCAAGGACGTCCCACCGGCATTCTAACCGCACAAATTCCTAGCAATATTGATTTTAGGACTATATGGGTTGAATCATGCCTGAAGCACTGTCCCCAAGTCATATCGTTAGGAAATCGTCTTAATGTGCATTTGACTATTTTTGTACTTGTTGGTGACATGCCGGCCACAGAGTATTAAGTTGTTGTTTTTGTTGGCTCACTTTTACTTACAACATGCTAACCCGGCACATAGATTTCTATTCCTTTTACGGTTACTAATTAACGACGCGCTGCCGTTTTGCCCCGAACCTAAACAATGCATGCACTGACTACAAAAAATGCTTTGGCCCACCTATCTACAGCTAGGCAGACCCGGATAAGCCCTATTTCAACCAAACGGTGGCGTGTTCTTGTAAGGTAATGTCAACCAGCTCAAGTCACATGTATGGCTACTTCCCAAAGCGCTAAATATATATATGATATTCTATAGATTATATAATATTATATTATGTAGATATAATATCTGCCTTCATCATTCTCTTCTTCTATACTACTCCGACATCAAGCATTTAATGAGTATCTGAGCATTTAATGTCATATCTGACCCAGTGACTACCTTTAAAGCTGCCAGACATTGCATCTTTATTCCCTTTACAACCTTATTAATGTGACATATCAGCCCTATTGTTACCGTAATCCTTAGGAGGTCATAAGAAGTAATGTTACCTTCCCCTTTATCGGCTTTGCTCGCTCAGAGAATTCGGCCACCCATGAGATATAGACATCATTTCTTTCAAACGAGCAAAGGAGCAGTGGTCAAGGCCACACCCCCGGCCTCCACTTTACCCCCCCCCCCCCCCCTTAATACTACAGACATCGAAATTGCACGTCTTAGGAAAGTTTCCACAGGATTCCAGGTGGTTTGCAGAACCATAAATAAACTCCCCTCGTTCTGGCAACTTAAAACTATTAATTAAAGTAAAACGTTTGACGTGCATGATTCTTAGCAACTTGGGCTGGGGGGGGGCAGTTAATGACACGATAAGTAGGGTGGTCAAGTATTTATTTTCACGGACACTGGGCACGGACCCCAGATGCTGTCAGCGACCATGGCCATAGGGAATCAGAGTTTCTTGGAAGATGACATGTAGGTGTGACTACAACTTCTGTAGTTTTTTGAGTCCTCCGTCCATCTTTCTCAATGAGTTGTGACGTTTAGGCTTTTACATGTTGCATGGAGGCCTCCTTCTCTTTGTTTGAAAGGGCGCCCAGGCCGCATGTCTCAGTGGTCTCAGAGGTCACATGCTCTGAGGTTTTGATAGTTTTTAACCAGACTGCTACCGTCCTAACATATTTTATCAGACACCACCAGAAAGTTACATAACTTTCTTACATTTAATGCACAAAACTGATGGGGTTTGTTTTTAGAGCAAAGAGAATGATAAAATGAGCTCTCAGCTTCAATTGACGCTCCAGTCCGAACTCTGCTGCTCGAGTCCTTGCTGAACTAATAAAGTGGCTCACATCCTCCAGTGCTGAATTTTACAATGGCCGTCCCTAGAAGTGATCTCCTTCAAATACTTCTGTTTATGGAAGCACTAAACTGTCTGGGGCCAAAATATTTTGCTGATCCTGCTGCTGCCTTATAACCACCAAACCTCTTCAGGGTGTCCTGGGACAGGTCTGCGTTCGGTGCCCGGAGTCAAATAAAACAGGGGGAACCAGCGTTCAGTTTTTTTATGCTCCACATGTATCAGGAATAAGACTCCCAGAAACTGCAAGTCCTCGCACGCAGTTTCTTTTAAAATCACGCTGAAGTTTTTTCTTTTTCTTTCTTCAAGGAGTGTAGGCAGAAAAACCATAATGGGATAGCTGGCTAACTTAGCTTAATTATCATCTATCAATACAGCTGCAACTGTATTGTGGGCAAGCCCAGGCTGTTTCAACATTACTTTGGTCAAAACATTATACTAAAATACTTAATAATGTGTACATACTAGGGTGATCCGAGTATCCGGCTGAACGAGTACCGGTACGGATAAAGGCATTTTGCACAGTATTGTACGATATATGACAATATCCGTGCTCGATTGAATAAAACTCCTCAATGCCGCGCAAGCGTTCTGTATAATCAACAGCACGAAAATTGAATTTGCATGACGTCACTCAGGGAGTTAAGTCTCAGCCTGGCCCAGAAACGACGGTGACTGACTGGGATGAGGAATAGGAGAAAGGTGCAGCCGACTATTACGAACCGGACAGACGTGCGAGGGAAAATGAGAATTTTCAAGAGTGTGGGGAAGGTCTTCCTTCATTTATCTTCTTTATTAGCAACCCAGCCTGCATACAATGACTGTACTTTTACTGTCAGTTGAATAGCAGCGGTGAACTAACTTTTTCTCTCGATCTAGTGACAGGGCATCATTTGTTAGGTCAGATAACTACTGTAGGCCTACACTTACTAGATATAAATAGAATAGGGGACCAAACGTCCCTGTTTTTTCCTCCGGGGACCGCCCCGATTTTGCTACCTGTCCCCGTCTGATCTGTCCCGTAAATGTCCCCGTTTCCCTGTTAACTGAAGACCCGAAATTGGAATGAAATAAGAAAAACTGACAAACGGCCGATAATCGCACAGAACCTCCAACACCCGCAGGCATCAGGCCACCGCAGAGCCAGCGGTGCTCAGAGATGTTTTAGAAAGCCGTGTTTTACCATGCAAAATCCACTATTATTTACCTGGAGATGGTGGTGTTTAGCAAACGCATTCGCGGACTTTTAGTTTTAAAGGATCTTACTCTTTACAGAAAGGTTGACACCTAGAATCCTTCCCATAATGGTTCATACCTTAAAATTAATCTGAGTCGGTAGCACCAAACAAGCCTTTTCTGAACGTAAAACAAGCGGGACATGGATCCTATTAACTTCCTTTGCAGCGATCTCTTTAATACTGCATCACTGTCAAAGGAAAATATCTCCTCAGTAGTTTGGTTGTATCTGATTCTCAAGGAGCTGTTGCGAAAACAAAGCCTGAGGCATAAGCAAAGCTGTCAGTTAGTTCGTAAACATTACCACATTATGAAATATTGAGACTCTAGCTTGAAATTTAAGACTTTCTATCTTGAAATATTAGGACTATAAGGACTTTTCTATCTTGAAATATTAGGACTTTCTATCTTGAAATATAGGCGATTAGGACTTTATATTTTTAAATATAAGACTTCTATCTTGAAATATTTAGACTTTTTATCTTGAAGTATAAGATTGCTTTGTTTATCCTCGTAGGAAGTAGCAGCAGGGGTGGGTCCTAGGTCATACTGGGGGGGGGCTGCGACCCTAATAAGAACAGCTCTAGGTCTAGTGGCCCCGTTTTAAGTTTTACCGAATTAAAACTTACTTGTTTTGGGGAGGTAAATACACGTCTGAGCTAAATGTCCCGGATTTTGTCTAAGAAATCTGGTCTCCTTAGAATAGAGCATCCCCGAGTGTTAATTCTAAGTTTGTACCTCTAACCTCCGGTGATAAACGTGTCGCTGGTTGGCCGGTGCTTGTGGGGTTGGCGGCGAAGCTGCGGTTGAGAGCGGGTGGCTGTAGGTTGTCGCGTACCTCCGGTCGGAAGCTCAGACTGCGCACACTCGGCTACCCTTCAATTATTTCAGGCTAACTATAAGCCAGTTAGCTTTGTGTGTAACGTAACAAAAACCCACCCCATCGCGTATGACGATGCTTAACTATTCCATTCACTCATTTAGGTACAAAAGGTGCACTATGCAATGTATGATTGACACATGGTCGCATATATAGTTGACACCAAAGGCAGTCGTAATAATTACCTAGCAGCTAGACTAACGCTGTTTGTGCTAACGTCCGCGGCGGTAGCGTTAGCTAGCTCTAACCTTTGAAAAGCTGAACCCATCCCCCGTCTAAGCTGTGTTTCCCTTTCAGATCTTTTAATAAATTATTGGGTTACGTCTGTCTTTGGAAAAATCTGCCCGCCTAACACAAACAAATTGTACCCCCCTTTCCTACATAGCTAGCTAACCTACACTAGCTACTCGCTAGCTATACCGGTACAGCTATAGTTTATATCTCTCTCTATTAAATATATCTATCAATACGTCTAATCTGTCTAAGTGGCTTGCTATATATATAGCTTCTATGTATTGGTATGTATATAGAATCTGTTGCTTGAACACTCTTTCTTACATGTTTTCTGTCTTCCTATCCTCCGTACCTCTCAATGGTCCCTCTCTAGCTGGCTGCCTATCGTCTCCCTTGGGTGCCGTCATGCATGCAGTGTGGTTGAAAAGCAACCACTGTAAAATATACCTATTTTTTTCCGTGTTATTTTTATGTTATGTGATCCTTTTCAATATCATATACAGTGATACAGTTTGAATTTTTTATTACCAACATCAATAAGTGCTCATTCGTTGAAAATTAAACTGCAACATGGGCTGTAGAGTTTGCTGTAGCAACACGTAATAATACTTAGATTAAACAGAATTGCCACAAGTAACACTGGGACAAGAGAAAGAAAACAGTAAGCCAACCCAAACATCCATGGACCTTTAAAATGGCCGCTAAATTTGAAGTGGGACATAATTAAATATAGGCTGCTGATGGACAACCCCATCACGGCACTGTAAATTTATTTTATGAATGAAGTAGACATATTTCATTCGCTTGTCATCTGTCACTTTCCCTTTTAATATTTTCAGTTTTTTTTTTTTATTTCCGTTTTTCTGTGATGGCCACTGCCGCAGTACTCGCATACTACAACAAATACTTCTAAATAGAGTACAATACAATTAGGACTATATAATGAAAACTTCTGCTACCTTTTACCCTGGGTGCATTGTTGCGTTTCCACGGTTACAAAAAAATCTGTCGCACGTCAGAATTGGTGTGCTTACTGTTTGTCGTGTGTGCTTGTTAGCATCATTTATGAATCATTAGATGAAAAATTTGTTTTAAGGAACTTATTTCTATAGGGCGACAGTGAAATCATTGGACAAAGACACTATCCTTGGTCTAGTCTTCTCAAAAGATCATGGTCCCACTGAGCAGACCAGGTTGCCTAAGTTGGGCTGTACAAGGGTGGAATTGCCTCGTTCTTGCCGCTTTCTGTAGAAAACTGGGACTTGAACATCGAGGTCTCCATTGTCATTCTGAGACACACCCAAACATCCAGCAGCTCTTAGCATTAGATTTCTATCATCAGCAGTCTAATCGTGATTTCAGTCCAAATTGGTTACGTCTTCTAGTTGCTCATATTCAACAGGGAGAAAAATGACAGACCGTGCCATCGTCTTTTTTTGTCTAGGACCTCAATGACTCTTCCTAGTTCACGTAGGCACACCACGATCTACTATAACTCACTGCATAGGCTATTTACATGGCTTTGCCACTCTATATCAAACTCCATGCTTACAATGCTGCATAAGCATCCTCCATGCAGCAGTGCTTGTTACCTCTGCACACACTCTGCCGATTTGAGTGGGGCTCATTTTCTGGGTGATTGCACGACCATGGCTTATATGAATCAGTAACCCTTTTACTACCATTGCTATCTGAATCACTTAATGCTCGTCTGCCTTCCAATCACGTAAATATAGTCGCTGCTCAATAATGTCATGACCGTTTTTATTGCCCTAGCCTTATGGAGCTAGAAATTTCACACAACAGACTCAACGCAGGGTTTGTCCTTTCCCTCATATTGCTCTTGAAGAAAACACCAGTGCTCTTCTTCACGGTGCCGCGTCCCTCATTACAAATGACAAACTCTGTTTTCTAGACTTGCACTAGCCTGCAGATGCCTCTCTGTTTTTTTTACTCATCTTTCTGCAATAGCTGCTTTGTCTTCCTCATCTATCTGCGAGTCCTCCGGATACTTCTCTGAGGCCATGCAACGCATGCGAGGACCTCATTGCCAAGTTTGAATTTTTTCTCATCACCATCAAATAAAGTCTGACACACTGCCTGGTGACTGGGCCCATGACCTGTAGCGTTAGCATTTTCTGCAGAAGTTTATCATTATATTACAGTCACCAAAGTTTATCCTGTGGCTAATATTCACAGTATAAAAATGACGACCCGCCATCATCTCAGCGTAGCTCCAGCCTGTATGAGTTTAGGTCAAGTCCCCGTAAAACCAAATTACAGAGTTTGGACTGGTAGCTGGATAGGTGCCCTTCACCTCCGGCACTGCAGTGCTCTTGCGCAAATGCACTGGTACCCCCCAACTGCTCAGGGTGCTGATCCCAACACCCCACAGCTCTCCATTGTGAGCATGGGTGTGTATCCGCCCTCCGTGTAAATGATTACACACAGAGTGTAAGTTTTATTATTTTCCCTGGGGATCAATAACAGTATAATAAATAAATCAATAAGTGTAACTTGTATTTGTCAACTTTGTATCTAATGGGTGCGTCTCTATTGTTTGTGGAAATTACTTTGTTTATATCACACACCTTTATATCCCTTGTTTATGTTTCTTTAATTTGCTATTCCGTTACTTGTTAAAAAAAAAAAAAAAATTTTCCTCCCCTTCCAGTACCATTGGCCTTTCTCCATTTGTTCCTTGGTTCCTCTAAATTGAGTCCACCCTTACAACAAGCCTGGTCGTAACACAGCACAGGCTTTCTACTGAATGTCCCTGCGTAGGCTTTTTTAACATGGCTTTTCCACTCATATTATCCATGCTTAACAGCTCATGCTAAACTGCTGCATAAGCCGTCATCTCCATGCAGCCAATGAGACCCTCTGATCACAGCTCTGCCGATTTTGAGTGTGGCTCGTTGATGGTGATCCATCAAAGCTCAGGAGCGATTTACGTCTGCGGATTACATGTTTGTACAGCATGGAAGCAAGAGGAACTGCTTGTATTTGCATATTTGTATATACATAGTACTGCATAAATGTCTTATATTATATCGTTTAGATGAGGCTGGAGGACTTGAGGAGAACTTTTTAAAAAGACAGACGATAGATAGATAGTAGAGAATAGATTTTATGGATCCCCAAAATGGAAATTAACGTTGTGGGGTTTTTTTTACGGCAGCAAAAAGTCAGACACACAGCACACACAGAGTATACGTGAAATACTAGGTACAATATACATGAATAAAACAAAACAACTGTCACATATATACAAGTGGGAAAAAAATGTACAACTCTACTTAACTAGTAGTGTAAGATGTATTCAACCTATGTGCCAAGTTGCACTTATTGCCCGTGTGCTGTCCCTCTGAGTCTTATCTAACACTCATGATGAGTGTTTTCTGGCAAGGCTGAGAAGATGTTTCTACAGTAGGCAAAATTGCCTTCAGCACATACATTAGGGAGCATGATTTGTTGGCTCCTATTTGGAGAACATATACATTTTGTCATTTAATTTGCCAAATCTATGCAAGATCTATAATATGCCAGCCTGGTCCTGTTTGAGGAATTATTCTATTGGACCCCGGATTTCTTTTGAATTCCAGCGGGATTCAGGCACAGCGGCCTTGACGGCGTCTTTTGGACCCCCCTGTTGCAAAAGCCCTGAATGGGACGTTTTTATTTTATTATGTTTCAGCAACGTGTCTGAATGCATTGGGGAGTGTTTTGTCAGTTCCATCCAATCAGAATCATTCGGAGAGGCACTTTGTTTCTTGTCTGTTCTTGGTGTTTTAACACAACCTGTCATTGATGTCATTACTCAGAGGCCATATAATATGCAACCAACATGTCCGGTTTACACTGCCTCCTCACCTCGGTAAAACTGGGAAGGACAATTAACTCTTTGTTGAGTGGTATTGTGCGCAAACACTCATTTCGTGGCAAATATTGTTTAACAGTCTATTGTTTTTTTTTTTACTGGTCCCGAAACTGGATCAGAGGTATGCTCCTACAAAGATATTTGCAGACATTTCATTGTAAACAATATTCCTACATCATCATACCTACAAGCTCTAAGGGCTAATCTCCCGAAGAAATGGCGGTGATCTGGAGAAAGATGGGACCAAATTGAACAATTTCATAAAATAATTTATTAAAGAAAAGGAACCTCAGCAACCCTTCTTTTGAACTTTAAAAATATGCCAGTAAGGAGCATTCAAAACGAGACTAGTTAAAAATAGACTGAGAGCTACCATGGCCCAACAACCTAAACACCTGTCTCTGTTGTCCACTGTAAGTGATCTTCTACGCAAAATTAATTTCCCATCCATTAAGGACTTCTCTGTTCGAAAACAAGATATAAAAACTCTAAGTTCGCCCATGATTGTGTGTTTGCATATTGTCTGTTTATTGTGTGCGGCATGCTGTATTTATTGTATTTTTTTCATTCACTGTCATACATCTACATATACCTACCCAATAACAACTGTAATTTGTATGTAATCCTCGTATTTCTTACTGTAAGCCTCACATTGACGTTTGCTGTAAGGCAGCACCCCAGTGTCCATATGGACATCACACACGCCCTCTGGGGTGTAAACAACTGTCCTCTCTTCCAATTACTTGTAAAGCGTGAAGGTGCCCTCCTCGTCAACTTCCAACTGCTAGCAAAAACTGAAAACTGTCCGTTATGGCTCCTTACATTGTTGGTATGAATATCACCACACTGCACCCTTTAAGCTTTTTTCTGTTTGCTAGGCAACAAAATCACAGGCCTTCATTCAGTACTAGTATTAAGTATTTTTCAGTACTAATGTCAAATGGCGAGCAGAGACTTCTTTTCTCTTCCGTCCCTAACAATTGTCAATTGTAATTCTGACCAACAAAGAGGAAATCAGGTGACAGAGTATAAGAGCGCCAATCCACGCAGTTATGTTGGAGTATTGTTTGTGGAACGAAAGCGTCTAGAAGCTGTGTAATGTCATCATGACTCCATTACGGTGTACACATTGGCTCAGTTTCGGGTAGCCTACTATAGTGGTGTTTGGTCAGTTAGGTTAGATATCCTGTCGCCTATATCTGAAACAGGCGTTAAGTGAGGGATGTTAGTGCAATGAAGAAAAGGGGATGTGTAATCTGTGCATTGTCGTCTCATTGCTACAGCTCCCCCTATCCAAAATACGTTCGTATCCGCAATGGATTTAAGGCACTTCCAGCATTGGGGCGTTACTTTTCATACCTGCACCACTGTCCATTATTGTTTTTAGTCTATAAGTTCATAAGTGCAAAACACATGACAGTCCAGCCGCTTTTCAGTAAATTTGGCGGTGAGTTATATAAAATATAAATGTTTTACTATGCTAAATCTAAGTGTTAATGGCAGGTTCAAGTTTTGTATTATCATATTTCGTGTCACAGCCCACTGGTTGTCACAGCACAACTGGGGCAAAAACCCTAGTTTCTGCAACAAGAACACTAAACGCATTCTAAGAGATAAAATAATAAAATCACAATAATTTCAGATAATCTGGTATGATTAATGTAATATAAATAGCACTGTAGACATAGAAAATTTGTTTTGTGTGTAAAAATGATCGTTCATGCAACAGTATTGCACAAATGTAATGAGAAAATTCATATAGGGATAGGAGAGAATGGAGGAATGAATAAAAATATAGCACTATGTGTACATCTCGTTATGTGTTCCGCATTATATAGCACCAACAAAGAGCTGGTTCTTGCTCAAGGACCCTTGGACTCCGGAGGGAGGAGCTGGTCAAATGGTCATCCTTATGGTTAAAGGATGAACTGCTCTATCTTCTGACACAAGCCATCCCACAGCAAAAAAAGAGGATGTGTTGGCTTAATAGCAAAGTCATATGTTGCTATGAATTGTATATGTAAATAGTTCAGGCAGCAGGTTAAGCAATAGCAATTTAACTATCTAGGTTTGGTTAAGAAGCCTTATGTCCTTGTGGTCGAAATTCTCCTATTTTGTCTGCCCATGGTAATGAGAACATCTGCGTTCTGGTGGCCGTGGTCCTTGTATCTGTGTGCCTTTGTGCACTTGCTGGAAAGTTATCCAATTATATTCCCCTAATGGTAAAATAAATGTATGTCTATGGGCACCCCATCTTAGCAGTAAATGCATTCATACCCAACACTGAGGGAGCACTACTGCACACACTAGAGCAGTAACTTGCTTTATGACCATAAAATCTTTGTGCAGAAGGGCTTTATTTTAAAATTAAAACTGACCATATAAAACCGCTTTGAAAAGATGTTTGACGTGCGCATGGGCTTGGGTAAATCCACTAAACAGCAATGCTTGTACAATCATTCACATGAGTAACCACAGTAATATGACCCAAACTGCATTGATTGTACGTCATCCTGCGGCATCTTCCTCCTAATTGACTCACTCCCTCAGAGACACCAAATATTACCTGTTAGTGCCTAACAGCTATGTTTCCATGTTTTTACAACAAACTCAATAGTTTGGTTTATATTGACAAAACTATAAGGGATCGAATGTCCTGTCTCCCTATCGTAAGCCTGAATAGGGCGATGGTCCTCTCTAGGCCTGAATGATTCAGAAGGTGGTGCTGAATATGACTAGTATCTACATCACTGGAGTGACCCTGGATCTGCTGCAGATGTCTGGTGCACTACAGGTACCCTTACTCAATATCGTTATAAAATGTCTATATTAACCACAAAACCTTTGCCCCCTTAAATCTAAAATTAATTCTTCACTTTTTAGTTTTGGACACAGAAGGTTGCTGGATCAAAGCTTGAACCTGAAATTAGAGTTCAGAATCTTGGGCCAAGTGGCAACACACATGCTTAAAGGTGCTGTTAGTAGGATTGTAGATCCAGGAATTCTGAACGTTGACAAATGCCATCAGCCCCTTTACTGCTAAGAAGCCCAACTGTATCCTAAGCACCATCCCTCCACAGGGAGAATGAATGTGTGTGCATGAGCAGTGATTGACACGCATTTAGACTCTCCCCCTGGCCATGATTGATTTAACAGTGATATGGACTTTGCTAATTGCACTAACAGGCTGTAGTGGTGCAAAAGGGCTGACTTTTTTTTTTTTAAATACCTTCTTCTGTATTCTACTCAAACATAGGTAAGTTCAGCAACTATGCCTAAGTTAGTTTTTATAAGTCTTACCTACTGCACTTTAAGTTGACTCTGGTTTGAGTTTTTAAAACACAGTCTAAACAAACCTGCACAAATATTACCAATACCATAAAAAGGAGTATAAAAAACTTCCCAAACTGGGCGTCTTTTTCTCCAGCTTGCTCCTCTAACCAGAGTCTGGATCCCTAAGGTTCCAACATGTCGTAGCTGGTCCTAGGACTTTGTTTGAGCCATTGCCCAGTTTGGATTTACGCCCTGAGTGGTCCTAGTACCACTGGAAACCCCCTGTTTGCCTTCACTTTCCACACTGTTTTCAGAGGTCTCGCTGGGCCCTTGGTAATTTCCAAGCTTTTTATGTTTCCTTGTCTTTATGTTGACTACTATTTAATTACAAGACCCAACAATTCCCCTCCCAAAGCACATTGTCCAACGTGGCAGGAAAAAACTTCCTTTAACTGGCATAACCGAGACAGAACCAGGATCTTTGTGGGCCGCCACCTGCCCGCTACCGTTTTGCGACAAGAGACACTGAGAACAGATATTACCTTAAAAATATGATTCATACTAATTATACATTAGTATATCCACAGTGGAAATTGTAGAACTAGACTAGAAATGATAGTATGAGGGTCGATGCAGGACCCGGCAGAAGACACCATTTAGATGCCACGCCAGTCCAGGAAATCTGTGATGACGCGGGGAGAAGCTCTAAGGCACTAAGTTAGTAAGAAGCATTAATGGACTTAATTGCACACAGATAGAAAGAGAGCGAGCTCCTATGTCAAATGAATCCTGCCGCATCTAAATAGCATACGCCATAACTAAGAGCTGGCCCACGGAAAAACCTTAGCCTACAAAGGGTAGTAAAGGAATCCTGACGTCAATAAGATGAAGTAGAAGAAGGAGTTAGGTGGGTGCTGTAATCTGGAGCTTACACGCTCTCTCCCCTGCTGGTCTAGGCTGCTTCGCTACTTCCTCATTCCCTAACTAATAGCTATTTAGATCTTGGTAGGTCAGAGAAGATTTAAATTCATCCTGATTTTACAGGAAGCCAATGTTGAGAGCCATATGGGAGAATTGATATTTTTCTTAGTTCTTGTCAGTACACTCACTGCAGCCTTCTGGGTCAATTGGAGATTCTTCAGGACGTGTTGAGCAACCTGATAATGATGAATTACAATTCAAGCCTCAAAGTAACAAATGCATATGGCTCGTTTTTCTGCATTGTTTTTGAGACCGGTTGTTGCCCTTATTTGTCGGTCAGTGTTACGCAGTGAAAAAGGCGTGTCTTGAGATTTGTGTTATATGGCATTGTATAGTAATAATAAGGGAGTTCTGACAGTAGTGCTGAAGGCCTGGGCAATGACAATCCGAGTAGCTAAATCTTTAGATACTGCTCCTGATGTGTTTAAGTACAAATACTTCAGTTTTGTGTCTGAGTTAACATAAGGAAAATTGTAGGTCATCATTATTTTTTAATTCATTATGTAGCGTGAACTTACCTACTTGAATGTTAACAAGTAAACATTCCTTTCAAGTTTGTCAAAACAAAATTTTTTGTCTTAACCTATAATAATAAAATATAATAAATACAATGTTAGCTTGCTTTTCCTCTATTGTTAAGGTAAGTTTAGTAACCCCCAATTTGATCCTTTAGTTCACAGAGAAAAATGCCTCCCTTAAATCAATTTGTTTCACAATTGTTTTTTAGTTAGAAGGACACCCTTAAACTTGCGAAATGCTGTCTATGACAAATCAGCATTAATTGTGCCTGTTTGTAATTCGACAAACTTATAATGAACGATTTCTTCTTTTTGGTGAAAATCATTGTCATTTGTCCTGGCCTGTAACCACTTGACCAGTTGGCCTGCTGCAATTTCTTGTCATGCATTCTGTTGAACCACTCGCTTTCATGGACACGACTAGATCAGTACCATTGTAATTTCCCCCCTGGGGATCAATCACAAATCAATTATTATTATTATTATATAATTTTTAAAACAATCCTCCTACTATTGTCATGATCATCCGATTAATCCATCCCATCATCATATTGTATAAAGGATGCTCTGTAAGGAGCACAAACCTCAAACACATAATAGATGAGAAGAGAGGCTTTCCTGCAGTACACCACTTCATTGTCTGTCTTCAGCTGCTCCCCTGGTTCATAGATAATCCATTGCAACGGTTTCACATATGACGCTTAGGGTCGTTACAAGTCCGCCCCGTCCATAGGTCATCGCAGGGGCCAGAGCCAGTCCCCATGGGTACATCAAAGACCTGCCTGGCCACTATGTTTTTGTTTTTAACATAATCGAGTTAACTACAACTTTTTTAAACAAGTGTTTTTTTCACATTTATAAAATACATCACCGAAGTGATATGAGTTAAGAAGAAATATGTTTACATTTGCAGTAATATTAGTTACTGTAGTTTATCTTTGTTGGTAGTCCCTTGTATGTTTGTTGGTAGGGTGAAAGCGGAATATATGGTTCTGCGGGGATCTTGCAGATCTTGCCCATAGCCTACTTTCTTTCTGACTGCTTTTTGACCACGGTTGAAATGATGCCGCAGTCAAATTAGTCCCTCTCCTTGATTTCATGTTGTTTAATAGAGAGAAGAAAACTGGAAATTTCGTTGGGGGAATGTAACCACTTACCAATCCACGGTCAGAGGACCAATTCACGTTGCAGCGTCCTTTAAAATTAACACCATGATGATAATACATGTTCCAATCAGGAAAAAACAGAAACTCAATACATTACATAAATAGAAACAACAAGGTCAGTTCAAATGCCAGATTATCGCTTTTAGGTGCAGAGGAGGATGGCCATGCCGTCATTTTTATTCCTGCACGAGTTGGCCCATGCACTGGAGGAAGGCTGATTGAAGGCTTGCAGTGTGCATCTCCTCCCTCTCAAGGCCCCTTCCAGCTCCCACTCTGCCCCCATCATCAAAGGCCTCTAAAAAAATGCTGTTCATGCTTTGTCCGGTTCCCACCCTTGATGCAGCTCCAGCTGTGCCCAGTTCCGCCCCTGCTGCGCAAATCTGCACTGCATCTCCCTCAGGACAGTCAGAGGCTACTGTTCCATTTTCCTCTTAGCCTAGAGTAATACGTTTGATTGGATAACCCTAATAACACCCGACGCATTAACATAAACCTCTGGATGGTCCCTTAAAATCTAGTTATGGATTAAATTATTTTTGTAGATTTAAAGATGTATGGCCCTGGTAAGCTTCCATTGCTAACATCTGTTACCTGAATTTGATGACCTGTTAGCATTCTGGCCACCTGCTAGACTGCTAACCTGTCTGTCATCAGTTGAATTCAATGCCCTGACGTTCTACAAAATGTTCTTATCGCCTTGCTAGATTCTGCCTTTGTGCTTCAGTTCAGCATTCTGGCCTCAAACCAGCAGGTCACTCTAACTCGGTGCTATGTTTAAACCTGCCTGAGGCAATAAGAACAGAGCTAGTGTTTCCTACTGTTTAAAAATTTGATTGGGGTTCCCCCTAAAACTCAATATGGCTTTCTGATATCACACTGTGTCCTACGGGATAAAAATATGATTTTATTCCTTACTAGTTCAACCAAATTAGACACCTGGAAAAAAAATGGCATTTGCAGAAAAAAAACACGACTAACAAGCAGAGCTTTCAAGCCGTCTACACATGTAAAGTTGGCCCTTGACAGATGCAGTGACATTTTCTCAGATTCGTTTGACAGAGAGATGAAGATTTTGTTTTTTTGCCCATGGAGGTTGGTAATGTTTCAGGTCTGAGTCTTTTGACAGCTATGACAGAAATGTAAAAGCGAAAGAGTGAGCTAGCAGCAACGGTGAAAGAGATCGGCCACATAGTATATAAAAGAAATATATTGGGTGGTTTCTCTTCACCACTCCAGGTCTCCAGATGTGTTCCATTCACTGGTGTCTGGCAGTCCCATCATTGGCCTCAGATTTGTGTCCGTTCACTGGGTAGTCTGCTGTCCCATTCATTGTTTGTGAAAGGCAGCTGCTTCCTATATGAAAAATAAATAGTGTCCCTTTTCTGTTAACTTTTATTTTTTCTCAATGGCTTCATCACATTACTGAAACAAACTTAAAATTGTCCAAGACTCCAATACAAGCTTAACACTACGTTATACATTCAGCACAATCACTCTTATGTGACATAAAAAAGGTAATCCACATAATTAACTTCCGTTTCAAATGTAAATAAATGCACCCATGCATACGATATCATTGCCATCAAAACAAAGGTTCTTTTATATTGCTTGGAAACAAGACATCAAAATCAAGACATCTTGTCAAAAGGACACGGGGTACTCTGAAAGGTGATAGTTTGGGCTACTCGTCTGTAATATTGCCCCCCATTTGTATATTTATAGGCTTGTCACAATTGGAAATACAACCCAAATTGCGACGCTCCCTCCACAACCTGATTGCACCACCCCTTCCAACTCCCGGAGTTATCCTTCCTGTTCAGATGGTCCAATCCAGTGCTTACCAACATTTTAAATTACTAGTATCCTGTGTGCCTTATGACTGTTTTGTCTGGTAATTGTTAACTGTACAGACGGCTTAAAAGCGAAAAGGGGGGAACCGGTAATGCTACGGGGTGTAACTTACGAATGGCCGCTGTTTGACTCCGGTGCCTGGGGTCTGTTTCCCCACGGTTCAGTAACTGCTGTATTGTCCTTAGCACTGGAGTTACGTGCTAACTTGGATTGTTGCTAGCTGTCCGGGCTGCCTGTGGAAGGGATGTGTCCCCTGGGCCGGGGCTGTAATGAGGAGGGATGGTTGCTAGCTGACTGGGCTAACTGTAAAATGGATTTTCCCAGGGTTGTTTGTCACTCTCATCCCGACTGACAGCCTCCAGCGCCGGAGACTGAGGCTGAAGACAGAAGCGTGCTAGCTAGCTAAATTACATAGATAATTGTCCTATCTCTACGTTAGCGTTCCTGTGAATTTTGTGGGTTTACCCGAGTGTAACCGTGGTCAAAACAATCATACTAAAATAATGAGCGTGTTAACTTAATTACGTTATCATTTGCTACTTGTCACCCAGCACCTTTACTGGAGGCACCATTTCCACCTGTGTAATCCCATTAATGTGGAAATTTGCAAAAGTAACACCACTACATAATGGTGGGGATTCACTTGATGTTAATAACTATAGGCAAATCTCCATAATCAGTAATGTAGCAAAGATATTCGAAAAAACTTATTTTTAAGCAATTGTCTAAATATATTAATGATTTTTCTATTTTGACTCCAAATCAATCTGGATTTAGAGCTAATCACTCTACAACAACAGCTCTTACTATATTTACCAATGATATTTTTTCTGCGCAAGATAACAATATGTCTACAGGTGCAATTTTTATTGACCTCACTAAGGCGTTTGACATGGTTATATTCTTCTTGATAAATTATATGCTATTGGTCTTTCCAAATCGGCTGTTCTCTGGTTTAATGCATATCTTCACTATAGACGTCAAAGTGTGTCTCTTAATGCTACTCTTTCACAGTCTAGTATTATTGAAACGGTGTCCCTCAGGGTTCTTCCCTAGGCCCCCTTTATTGGCCATTTTATAATGACCTTCCTCAAATAGTCTTGACTGTCAGATTCATCTATATGCCGAGGACACAGTTATATATACATCTAAATATAAAATATCTGAATTCAAACCTCACTTCAATTTGATTTTAGTCGTATTCAAACATGGTTATCTTCTAATCTGCTTTATTAATAATAAGAAGTCTTATAGCATGCTTTTTGCAACTAATCGGCACTACATAAGCAAATAACTCTCTTGAGGTAAAATTTGGATGGTACACCTTTACATATGTTTAAGGAGTTTAAATATCTGGGCCTCTGCTCGACTCCAACTTACTCTTAGACCCAAATTAATTCTCTTGTGAGAAATAAGTTGTAGTTTAAATGTTATATCGCTCAATTAATTGTTTTACAAAACAGATCAGATTAAATTATTACCCAATTATTATACCATATCGATTATGCAGATGTTGTTTACCAGAACACAGCTGAAACCAATCTTAAGCCTCTGAATGTGATTTATAATAGTCTTTGCAGATTTGTCCTGAGGTGTCCATTCAGGACGCATCATTGTCAAATGTATCAGTCGTTGAATCTTTTATCATTAAATGCTCGACGTCAGTTTCACTGGCTGCAGTTTGTTCACAAATGTATTTTTTCAGATTATCCATTTTATCTGAAACAACATTTGATTGTATATCAATCATCCTATAGCCTTAGAGACACTGACCATCTTTTCTTTTCAGTACCACATATATCTAAAGAAATTGGGAGGAGAGCTTTTAAATTTAAAGCCCCTTCCGATTGGAATGGTTTACCAAGGTCTTTTAGAGCTCTTTCCTCCTTTCACCAGTTTAAGATGTCTCTTTATAATTATTTGCATACAAGCTGCAATGGTTTTTCTCATACTTGATATTCATATTGATACTTTATACTTGATATTTTTTTTTATTTATTTATTATTTTTAAATGTTTTTGTTTTGTTACATGTATACACGTACAGTATGTATGCATGTATTTGTGTGGGTGTGTATGAATATATTTGTAGTAACTGTGTAAACGTATGTGCGCTATTATCTTTATGTGTGTATACTTGTACATACTATATTTATTTTTTATTTATTTTCTTAACTGTTATTATTATATTATTATTAACTATAACTGTTTTTTTTTTTTTTTGTTTAATTTTATTGGTTGGAATGGGAAGATATGGGTGATTTTGGTGGATGGAGAGCTTTTGTTTTTGTTTTTGTTTTTGTTTGTGTGTGGTGCGTATGTTTGGGGTGTATGTTTTTTATTTATTATTTATTTTTTTTTTTTTTTATTATCCCCTCAAGCTGTTTTGTTAATTGTCTTGTCTACATGTGAATGTACTGTATATTTTCTTTGCCCTTAGGGACCCCCTCAAAAACGAGATGTCACATCTCAAGGGATTATTCCTAATAAAGAATTTCTAACTTAATTTATTAAAATGTAGCTGTTTTTTTTTAACCATTCCATATAAATGTCTTTGTTATCCTGTCAAATCATTTACAATATGATTGGGGCACTTCCAGAGGAAGAGATTGGATAAGGTAGTTAGTTCATCTTGGGAACACAAACCTCTTTTTTTAAACTTTGAACTTCCCTGCTATTGAGAGATTGAGAGTCACTCATCACATCCCAAGAGATTTGATCAAATATTGGATCGAAAGTAACTTTACTTTTGTCTGTCTGTCTTTTAACTGGAGAGGGAACAAGATATCACCTATCCCCTAAGACAGCACCTAAATCCACTTTAAAAAACTTTGTAAAGTGTCTTTGAGTGTATATATATATGTTATATATATATAGTGTTATAAATAAAATGCATTATTATTATTATTATGAATCCATTTTATAAAAATGGTATGTATGTTTTTAACATTTAGCCCCAATCAACCCTATTAAATTGCATCAAAGAAAATAGCAGCCATTGAGGATTGTCTATTATTTACTCTTTGTCTTCTGTTTGGGAAGCCCTAATGGCTCTATGAAGGGAGACATTTCTTTATCAGTAGAGGTAGATAATGACGTATAGAGATCAATGTAAAATTCTTTAAAAATATGTTTAATATACACACACATTTGCTGTGAAAACATCTTCAGAATTGGATCTAACTGCAGCAATAGTGGAAGCTGATGCCCCTATTTTTACGCATCTAGCAAGTCATTTTCCTGCTTTTTCTTCCCATTCAAAATAATTTTGTCTTGCCCTGAATAAATGGAATTCAAATTCTTGAGATAGAATATTATACATTGTTATTTTAATGAATCAGGTTGATCAAGCCATCCCGCAACATTCTTAGTTTAATTTCTGTTTCAACATGTTTAATTTTACTTTATTGTTCTAACAGTGCTTTAGCACTATTCCTCTTATGAAAGAAAGCATGTTGTATATTGCTCCCCCCGATCACAACCTTTAAGGCCTCCCATGCCACCCCTGAAGACGACACTGAGGACCAATTGATCGTCCAAGTACTCTTTTAGCAACAAGCAGTCTTTTAACAGATCCATCATTTGTGTCCTTGTCAGGTGTAAGGTTACACACCGTTCATAACCCCACTCCAGCTGCAATAACCTGCCATGTGCTGGTCCCTACACACACATGATAAATTGGCTTGCTACATTGTTGGCTGAGCCCAAGGCTGACATTTGTGTAGGCTTTGACAGGGTATAATTCACCCTGCCGGCCTTTTCAATAAGACAAGCTGTATATTAACACAAAACAGGTTGTGGCTGAGCAGGCAGGGCCAATCTTGTAAAACGATATTGAAGGAGATGCAGTCTAACAAACAGAAAAGATATGATTTAAATTAAAATATTCATCTTGTAAAAATGTGACACGTACTTTACAAAATTATCAGTAAGACAACATTTAAATGGAATTTTCTTTAGTAAGTATTAAGTAAATTACTTCTTTCATTTACAAAACTGTAGCATTTGCAAAAACGTATACTCTTTATATTTATGTAAAATTTATGATTTTCTGGCCAAATATTGCATTCTATTTTAGCTGCATAGCGGTCAAATGGTGGAAAAACTATCTGAGAGCAAAGGTAGATTTTTTCATTCTATATTTCTAACAAAGCAGCTAGGAAATGTGGATGGGGAAAGTAAATGAGTAAATCCTGCCAGCTCCCTACACCACTACTGCTAAGGGGCCCTTGAGCACAGTGAAGCTGCTCAGTGAACAGCAGATGACTGTGTTTCTATTTAGAGGCTCACAGTCCTTAGTCGGTCATACTGGTCTGCTTCCAGGAGAAAAAAAAAATTGGCTGAAGAAATATTATTTTAATTAAGCCCTATGTTCTCAAATTTAAACATACTGTTGAAATAATATTGTTCCTGACAATATTTGACACCAGGAGATTAATACTTGTGTTTATGTCCTCTGATCTTGATTACTGCAAAGGCATATTTACTCCTCTTAACCATCAGGCAGTTGCTCAACTCAATGACCGGAAGGAGAGAGTGGAGTCCAGGATAATGCCCAGGTTGTGCATCTCAGGAGATGAGGAAATGGAGCCGATATCCACAACCAGGGCCTGGTCTCCAACTTTCCTAAGCAGTAGTGCAAGGGCCACCACCATCAGTTCTGTCTTATTACTGTATAGTTTGCGTAGGTTTGTGGTCATCCATGATTTGAGTTCCTGTAGGCAGTTGACAAGTTGTGTGGTTGGGAGCTAGGAGGTGGGGTTTGTGCTGATATAAAGTGGAGTGTCATCGGTGTAGCAGTGAAAGTTGAGTCGATGTTTGCGGATAATGTGACCTAGGGGTAGCATATAAATGGTGAACAGCAGAGGACCCAGCACAGAGCCCTTGGGCACGCCATGGTTGGCAGGTGCTGCATCAGAGTTGGAGCCATTTAAGGTAATGAATTGTTTCCAGTATCCAGGCCACAGATTTTCGCTCCCATCTCATAAAATACAGACACTTGGTCAGGTGCCGTTGTTGTTGTAATTGACGCTAAAAGTCTCCTTTTGCATCACATAATGCACTTTAACTAAACACTCTTGGAAGGGACTATTGGCGTCCCTTTTGATGCAGTAATGCTAAGGAAATGGTCCGTGAAACGCAGGAGCGGGAAGGGCACTGACAGCTACTATCCAAACGTCCGTATTTTACGAGATCGGAGTGAGAACGGGTTGGAACCAGGACAGTGCTGTGCCACTGAGGCTGATGAGCTCAGACAGTCAGTGGAGACGGAGGTATGGGAAACTGTATCAAAAGCCGAATGTCAAGGAGGATGAGGATGGTGATAAGGCCATTGTAGGCAGCAAACAGGAGGTCATTAGTGTTTTTGATAAGGGCTGTCTCAGCGCTATGGTGGGTTCTGAAAATAGATGTGATTTTGAAGCTGGGCAGCCACTGCTCTTTCCAGGAAAGATTTCCAGGAGGTTGGAGATTGGATGATAGTTGTTGGGGTCATCTGCGTCTAGGCCTCAATGCTGCGGCAAGGCTTTTTACCAGACTCAAGAGAAAGAACCACACTCACTTCTGCTGCCAGCATTACGTACATTTCTCATTATTTTATAATAACCTCAAAGGCTTGTCAACATAGTATATAAAGAGTTCTGATATTTCACATGGGTTGCGGCATTAAAGGACAATTCTGGTGCAATATGTACACTACCGGTCAAAAGTTTGGGGTCACTTAGAAATTTCCATTGCACTCCATTGTAGACAGAATCCCAGCTGAGATCAGTTGCATTGTTTTTTTAACCAGGGCAGCAGTTTTCAGATTACATTATGTGCTGACATAAACAGGTTTGCCAGTGTTTTTCTAGTTAGTTTTTTAAAATGATATCAGATTAGTAAACATATTGTGCCTTTGGATGATTGAATGAATGGTTGGTGATAATGGGTAATGTAGATATTGCATTAAAGATCAGCCCCCCCACTCAGATCAGCTGGTATTCTGTCTATAATGGAGTGGTATGGAAATTTTTAAGTGACCCCAAACTTTGGACCGGTAGTGTATCTACACAAAATTGTCTGGACAGCAGGCCTTTTTCCTCACAGCTTACCACGAAAGCAAAGCCCGCCACCAAAGCATCGTTCCGGGTGAGTCACATCATCGTTAAACACAA
>NW_022605627.1:253042-253320 GCF_008692095.1 Etheostoma spectabile | reverse complement strand
CAAGATGGAGAGATGATTAAAGAGGCATTCATTGAAGCGGCTAATTCGTCGTTTCAAGACTTTGAAAACAAACCTGATATAGTATCTTCAATCAAATCTCTCCAGCTGTCAAGTACAGTTACACGGCGCAGTGAAGCAATGGCCGAGGATGTGACTGAGAAACTTTGGAGGGATATTGCAGACTGTGAGTGTTTCTCACTGCAATTAGACGAGTCTACAGACGTGAGTGACACAGCCCAGATATGCATTTTTATTCGTATGGTGTTTACCAATATGAC
>NW_022605627.1:252834-253032 GCF_008692095.1 Etheostoma spectabile | reverse complement strand
GAGCTGTTAACAGTACTGCCCATGAAAGAACACACACGGGGAGAGGACATTTTTCAATCTTTTAAAAACTTCACGAGAAAACTCAGCTTCCAGTGTGCAAATTGGCGTCCATTACCACGGACGGTGCGCCCGCGATGGTTGGCCGCTTGAATGGATTTATTGCCAAATGCAGGGAGGAGGATGCCTTCCCCAACTTCC
>NW_022605627.1:252665-252819 GCF_008692095.1 Etheostoma spectabile | reverse complement strand
CTGCATAATACACCAACAAGCGTTATGCACAAAAATGCTCAACATGAAAGAGATAATAGATGTGGCTACGAAAATCGCCTGTTCTATTCGCGCCAGATAGATCTCTTCAGAGACGGCTGTTCCATGTGCATCTGGAGAAGGCGGACTGTGACCA
>NW_022605627.1:251015-252655 GCF_008692095.1 Etheostoma spectabile | reverse complement strand
GTTGCTACACACTGACGTAAGATGGCTTAGACGAGGGAAATTCTTGCAAAGTTTCGAGAGCTCTGTCAAGAGATTAAAGAGTTTTTCCTTGTCTCTAAACATGCAGAATACAACCAGCTAAATGACACTAAGTGGCTACTAGACTTAGCATTTTTAATCGATCTGACCAACATGTTGAATGACCTTAGTGTTGAACTGCAAGGAAAAGACAAAACAGTGGTCAATATGATCAGCTCAGTTAATGCGTTCAAACGAAAAATGCAACATCTGCTCTGGGCCCTGAGGCCATTTTTACAGTTTAATTTCCGTCTGGATTTATTTTATATAAAAGCTTGTAAAACATCAACCCTGTTGTCTACAGTCAAGATATGAACATCATTTTTTTTAGGACAAACTGGGTAATTGGAATATTTGGGTTGCAGTGAGGTCACTTGCTTTTTAAAAATGGTTGTAGGGCCTTAAAGATAAATAAATAAATTAATTAATTAATTAATCTTCCAGATATGTATTGATATCACAGACATATAAGTAAAACCTAAGCCATTTTCCATTCTAAAACACTTGTCGTATGTCTTGGGAGTCACACTGTGAAGAAATAATATTATAACTTATACAGTTGACAATACTTGCATTTTTTCCAAAAAAGTCAAGACGTTTGCTCTCATGACATTTACTATACCATTAATAACATAATAATGTATATTTATTGATATTACACCCACAGCAATGTTAACAAGCAATAGTGTCTAAATAGTGCCACCATTTTGCCTTCCATAGATATATAGGCATTTTTGTCCCCTCTGGCCTTCCATACAAGAGGGGTGCCTTTATCTCCCAAATATGGGCATGCACTTCCTGAAAAATAGACGGACAGACACAGAGCGAGAGATCAGAGATTAGACGAACGATTCAGCGGCAGAGATGAGCCAAAACGCGATGAATTATGGATATAAGGGACCATCTTGTATATAACAGTATGGTTTAAAGCCCAAAGAGGCTGAATTCCAGGCTGGATAGAAATCCCCTGTAGAGGCTAGAAAGACAAGGGAAAAGACCGCCGTAAGCCGAAAACGTCAGGATTTAAACAAGCCGAAAGTGAGTAAATCGCTTGTATCGTTCAAAAGTTATTAAACTATGTATCAGAGGTACTTTTTTACTCGTAGGCGAGTGTCTCGGGCTCAGAGGGTTAACAAACGGTTTCAAGACTTTGCATTATTGGAGCCAGTCGCAACATTCATGTGCTACCCTTTTTGGGAAGATGCTGAGGTGGATTTACTTGCATCAAAAATTGCAACACTGTTTCACCTGAACTTGTCTGGAGTGGAGGATGAGATCCTGACACTGCAAGCTGACATTGAGCTCAAGTCTAGGGCTCATGGACAGTTTTGGAACTTGCTGACAGAGGAAAAGTACCCTTGACCTCCTTGACCGCATTGTTTGGCTCCACTTATTTATGTGAGTCCGCCTTTTCCCACATGAAGATTATTAAGTCCAAATACCGTTCCACCATGACTGATGATCATTCATCAGCAGCTACTGTCCGGACTATGCATCTCTGGCGGATTCCATTCAGGGCAAGTCGTCAGAGTGAGGTGATGACAAAAAAATGTACAATTGTATTGTGCATATGGGTTAATGCA
>NW_022605627.1:250877-251005 GCF_008692095.1 Etheostoma spectabile | reverse complement strand
GTACACCAACTTATATTGTACATATAAATTAATATATTTATAAATAAATATATGTAGAAATAAATATATGTTTTTGCATTTTTATAGTAGGTAGTTCATTTTGACTTGGTCATTTTAAAAGTAGCTCG
>NW_022605627.1:245172-250867 GCF_008692095.1 Etheostoma spectabile | reverse complement strand
CTGAAAAAGTGTGGTCACCCCTGGTCTAATGGCATAAATGCTGTAGTTTAGCGTCATAGGATTTTAACCAGCCAATTCAAACCAACCAACCATCCCGCACCCACAAACCAACTACACAACCCCCCCAAACTACAAACCAACCACAGCTGCACTCATTTCACAGCACAGCCAGGTTAGCTCACCTGGACAACTTTTCCAAGAACCTTCCCCTGTCTACATTCCCCCTGTTTATTTACACAGAGGCAATGGAAATGCAATCAATAGTGTGGGTAGATTTAGCCAGTAGTCGTGAGCAGGTGAAAACACACAAGGTGAGTCCGAAATTAAGTTGGTAAGAGGGGATATTTATTATTAACCCAGAGTACGGCCGATAAGGCAAAATAGTGTTTACGGAATGGAATTAAGGAAAGCTAAAACAAAACAATTTCACCAAATAAAAGTAATTGACGTGCGTCAAGAAGATCACAATATCACAACAAACACTGTTCCCTAATGACCTAAGACAAGTCATTCCTGAGGGCATGCGACAGACTTACATCCTAAACCTTCCGTTTCCCTAATGCTCTCCTCTAGAACAAATTCAACTGCCACCTATATAGGCCCGAAGCCCCTAAAATTGGATCATACCAATACTACTGCAGGAGTGGCTCAGATGACT
Source organism: Etheostoma spectabile (assembly GCF_008692095.1). Lineage (NCBI taxonomy): Eukaryota > Metazoa > Chordata > Actinopteri > Perciformes > Percidae > Etheostoma > Etheostoma spectabile. The sequence continues at coordinate 250,209 of NW_022605627.1, read as the reverse complement.
AGGCAGTTAAATGGCAACAAACAGCCAAAATGCATCTATCATACTAGACATTTAACCTTATACATACAATTCACATTAACAATGAGGAATGGCTAGGTTAACTGGTGATTGTAATGGATGTGATAATTAACATACCATATGAACTAAATAAATAAACTTATAAACAGGCATCATTCCAGGTCTGTCTTTGAGGGCTAAAATAGGTAGTGTATAGCTACCATGACGGCAGCCATGCGCCACGTCACAATCAACTAAATGTACAGTTTCAATGAAGGTATACCTACAGTGTTACTGCAAAAAGGCTCAACTTTAGCAACAGCAAGCAAATAAGGTTTAGTTTCATCTCCCACACCTCGTTTCTACAAATGAACGGCTGGCTTATACAATTCCGGTCTAGTACAGCTATGACCAAACAAGTACACACATTGGTTGGAGGCTCTTCTGGGTATGATGAAGTCATCCTTATCGAAAAAAGTTACTGCAGATGCAGTAGTCCATCTCTCGCAGTGTTTCTACCGGTGTTTTGATATCGACCAGTCACTGTTTCAACATATAACTATTATACCAGAGGAATTCTGTGAAAACTTTCCGGATTATATCATTTAATTTACTTATAGAAGCAAACTATTTTCTTTTTTTTTTCTTTACTATGCACACACTGTTCGCTCACCTTCATCACAACCTGATATTCGTTCACATCTCATGTGTACAACGCCTCTTCAGGCAAAAACAACTAGCGTTATAAACTAATTAGCGGTTTGCGCCAAAACTGGTCCCATTTGATGGATGCCTTAGCCAATGGATTTCACAGTGGTTCTGACCTTGAACATTATCTGACTCAGCTGAAGAGCTGACTCCACTAGGCCTCTCACTGCAGTCCCTGCACTCAGTCCTCAGCCTCCTCCATCCTTAGGGAGAAACAATGCAATCCCAGCAGATGGTTCCAGTACACTAAGTAGACTGTTGGCACACTCAGCGCCTCCAGCCTAAAGATACTGCAGTCCACCAAACACCATTTAAACAGAAAGTGAAAGGGACAAAATCATGGAAAGATTTATGTAGACGAAATTTATGCAAGCCACTTTTTACATTTGTTCAGGATATACTGTAGAATTCTTGCCAAGAAAAGGGTGGGAACAGTGGTGGGCCAGTAGAACCTTTTCAGACTGTTTGACTTGTCAAAGCAGGAAAAGCATACGTACAATTAGTAAGATCAATGATGGTTGTATTCCATTTAGATGAGCCATTCCAGGGCTCTGGTATTATGCATGCTCACTTACTGACATTGTTTATAGAATGGGGTAGGAATGTTAATGATTAACCATTAACCAAGAACATTTTTTGACCGATAATACAGTACAATCAGTTAAACAGTTTAAAACAAAAAAAGTTATAAAACACTTTTTGGCATGATAAAAGAAAAATCGGCTACATAATTTATTTCATAACTGCTAGTTAACTCGCTAGTGCTAAATCTCCAGTGGTAAGTTGCGTTGTACAAGCTGCTCTTTTTTTCTATTCGTGGCTCTCTGCTGGATGGTGCTTACAACAGAGATCTACGTGACACATGTCACTATATTAGTAAGGACTTTAAAGTTGAGTCCGGCATCCTACACAGAGAATATGCCAGGAAGACGCACAGCTTGCAACCCCGCAGGTGAATGGAGTGGAGACAGGCTCAGGTATATGTTCTGTTGACCGCTGTGAACTTATATTGCTCGCCCGGCACAAGTCCACATCTGTGCCCAGAACGCGGAAAGAAACACTGGAATGCTTTTGCCTGCTCGTCGATTTATGATTGGTTAACAAGGGTCAACTATTGGTCAGAAAAAAAACTCTAAATGAGCACAATGGAGCCATTATTAAGGTAATAGTTATACCTCTACTTTTCCTGCTTAATACCTCTTAAAGTCTAACTCCATAACATGCTGATTCTATTCTCACTCTCTGTCTCTGTGCTAATTAGATCAAACCAGAGCCTTCTGTTGTTATTCTCACTCTTTGTCTCTGTGAAGATTAGGTCAAACCAGACCCTTTTATCTCCCTCTGTCTCTCCCTGATAGATTAGACCAAACCTTTAGGTTTAGTCTAAAAGACTAGATAAAATTGAAATTTTTGATTGAAAGAAACTTCCTGCTACACAGCAGGAAAAAACCTTCGGTCTCCAACCCCCTGTTTTCTAAGACTAGGTTAGGACAATAGAACTTGTAAAGATTTGAATTCTTCATGAGAGAATCTTTTGGTCTGTGATCAAAAATGACCCACAAGGGTGAAAGATTATACGCCTAAAGTTACACTATATAGTTCAATGGGAGAACCCTTGTAGCCGTGATATATTTTATTTTTATTTTATTAATTTATTTGACAGGGACAATTTACATTATTTCACATTGCTGTAAATGCACTAGAATTAGCCAAAAGGCTATTTTTCATCCGTTGTTGTAGCCTGAAGCTAAGGCTTTTTTTAGCCTCGTCCTACCAGATTCTCGTACATTTCATTTGTACAAAAAGTCTGGCCACTCTCCATTGACAATTTCCTTAAAGGCGGGTGCTCTGTTAAAGTTTAAAACTATTGGATCTGCCCACAACCACTCTGGATCTGCCATTACCAGTCGCTAATACTTGATTGTGAACGTTCACTAGTAACAGAGCAAGCTGTAAATAAAACTTATCCCAAACCCCGTGGGGTGGAGGGCCACAACATCATGGGCACCAACAAAACTCAGCAGAAGATCGTTCTTGCTTGGGCTTTAACTTCTGGATATTCAGCAGGGTTGCCACAATGGACCGAATGGCTTCGCTCGCATCTTTCTCCGCCGCCATTACGAAACTACAACTCAAACTAGCACACAACCTCAACGTCATCGTTTTCAGCCACTCCCTCTGTTTGCTGATTGGACCGGTAATGTTTTGACCAGAGAAATCCCAAGAATATACCTCAAACCCAGACGTAGCACTGAAGGAAAATGAAAATTTAGTGGAATTTTGTAGGAGGGCGGAGCCAGACAAAATGCTTACCTGTTCAGGAGGAAATAAGTTAACTCTGCATTCTTTTGGGCTCAACGCTATCTCCATCTTCAAATATATCTCCAACATTTACCCTGGGTTTGTTGCATCTTTGGTCATGCATCTGTTAGAAACATGCCGTTTTTTTTTTTAGGTCAGGTAGAATCTATCTCCATTGATCCCATTTGTTTGTTTCAGCTTTCATGGCTGTACTAACGTTACAGAGTTTTATGTGATGTTTTTACAGGTTTACAGGGTTTACAACCCGGCATGGCTTTCAAACTGGGCAGTTGATAACAACACACAGGCCAAAACACAAACTCTGTTACGGAACGGATATTTGAAGAGGAGAAAATACTGGCATTAGCATTGTCGTCAGAAAAGATAGAATTTCAACGAGGCATGTTTCCCTAATATCTGATGATGCATTGGGGTAATTTTTGGATTTATTACAGTAAATTGATTACTGGACCTTTAGTGTACTTGGTTGAGTATAATGTTACTGACAGAGCAGATGGCCAGAAGTACCAAAAAAATAAAAATAAATTATTATATAGTTTTTCATTGGGTACACTTTACCAAAGTAAAATGTATGTACTGTATGAATGTACCTTTGTCCCAACTGCATTGCTCAGAAACCTCATATTTGTTTATGTTTAGATGGCATGTTTTAAAAAATGTATAATTTAATTTCTATTTGACAAAATTTCAGCAAAGCAACACAGACATGTACATGAAGAATAATTAGGTGCTATTGTGTAGGATATTGTAATACTCCTCCTTGCTGGAAACTGGGTCTTGTATACATTTCTTCCTTGACTATTGGATGAGATGGATGATCCTCACCCCACAGCTCTCCCAGATATGTCATAATTACGGTGGCACAGCAGCTTTCAGATGGGATATGAAAAAGTTCACCATTTTGTGTGACAGCTGGGTTGGTTCTGTTTGAAGAGAAGAGTAATGGTGGAAAGCCGCTGTGACAGGTGATCAGTCTCTAAAAGGAAGTAATTATAGATAGTTTAACAGTTGGCTTTATCGTCTCATTGCAGGGTGTGAAATATAGAATAATCTGTAGTAGCCACATACAGTATCCTTCTCTGACTGTTCACACAAACAGCCCAAGAGAAGACAGCTTACATACATGGACTCAGTTGCAAAGAAGGTTAGCAAAGTGTTTTGAAGGTTTCAGCTTTGAAAACCCCAAAGCCAGTTCAGATAATCTGGGTATGGAAGATGAATGACACTTTGCACCTGCTCTTACTCTGGCACCATGTACTTTATACAATGAGCAAGAACACTGAAATGCAAATTACTAATTTACACAAATCATAGAATTTAAACACTTAACCACTTTAAATTAATGTCACTAACATGACTTGGACATACTGTTTACTGCTGTTTGTCACATGATTAGTTTATCTAACAGTTAGGTTTAGTCAAGAAAGTATTTCAATCAGGAGAGACATGTTTGCAGATATGCAAAAAATGTTTTTTGTACAGCTCAATAAAATGTACAAAGTCTTTGGGGATTAGACTCCATTGCTATACTATATATATTTTGTATATCTATATATAGGGGTAGGGAACCATCAGACCCCCAGATGGAATCTAGACACAGAGGGTGGCGACAAAGAAGTCCAAAGACCAGACCAGAGAGTTGCACGCTTTGCCTGCAACAACAGCTGAATAGCAAAGGGAGAAAAAAATAATTATAAAGGAGGGTTGTGACTCTTTGATTGGCCCTTGCAATTTGTGGACGAATCTGATTGATTGGATTTCGGAGGAAGCCCGGGACCCCTGTTTGGAGCCAGGCCCAGATTGAGGGCTCGTCAGCGAGCACCTGGTGGCAGGGATTGCCACGAAGCCCGGCGGGACAAAGCCGAAAAAGATACTTGGCACCTCTCTCTCCATCCCATGGGCCCACCACCTGTGAGAGGAATCACCGGGGTCAGGTGCACTGCTACATGGGTGGCGGTGAAGGTCAGGGGCCTCAACGGACCAGAACTCTGACTGTTGTTTGTGCATATG
>NW_022605627.1:245078-245162 GCF_008692095.1 Etheostoma spectabile | reverse complement strand
GAGTTCAGAGTATTCGGCCTTCTTGGAAACTTTGATTTGGAGGCCTGTATAGGGCTCCAGTGGGGAACTCCATAGTTCTGCTGG
>NW_022605627.1:244603-245068 GCF_008692095.1 Etheostoma spectabile | reverse complement strand
CGCACATGTGGGCAATGATGGAGATTCTTGGAGAGGCGTGATTGGGAGGAACGGCCTTCCTGATCTAAACCAGAGTGGTTTTCTGTTTTTGGACTTCTGTGCTAGTCATGGATTGACTATAGCAAACACTATGTTCAAACATAGGGACGCTCATAAGTGTATATGGTACGAGCGCACCCAAGCCCGAAGGTCAATGATTGATTTTATAATCATTTCATCTGGTCTGAGGTCGTATATTTTGGACACTTGGGTAAAGAGAGGGGCGGAGCTGTCAACTGATCACCATCTGGTGGTGAGTTGGGTCAGGGTGTGGGTGAAGACTCTGGACAGACCTGGTAAGCCCAAACGGGTTGTGCGGGTAAATCGGGAACGTCTGGAGGAGGCCCCTGTCTGACAGACTTTCCACTCTTCCCTCCAGCGGAGCATTTTGTGCATCCCTGTGGAGGCTGGGGGCATTGAACCTGA
>NW_022605627.1:232366-244593 GCF_008692095.1 Etheostoma spectabile | reverse complement strand
TGTTCAAAGTTTCCATTGCTGAAGCTGCGGTGGGGAGCTGTGATCTTAGGGCCATGGGTCCTGACACCGATGGCCAGGGAAGCTGAAGAAGAAATCTTTCCGGTATCTGTTATCCCAGAGGGCTCCAGAGGCAGTTGCAAGGTACTGAAGGGCCTGAGGGGCTGCAGCCTTTGCCGTTAAAGAGCCAAAGCGGAGGGTGTGAAGTTTGGAGAACACATGGAAAAGGACTTCCGGTCAGCACCAAGGTGCATCTGGAAAACCGTTTTCCACCTTACTGTGTACAGTAAGGATAGGGTGTTGTTGACCTCAACTGAGGACGTAATAGGGTGGTTAAAGGAGCACTTTGAGGAACTCCTAAATCCAGCTAATACGCCGTCTATGGTAGAGGCAGAGCTGGAGGATCATTGGGGATTGTCGTCAATTTCCCTGGTGGAAGTTGCTGAGGTAATTAAACAACTCCACAGTGACAAAGCCCCAAGGATTGATAAAATCTGTCCAGAAATGCTGAAAGCTCTGGATGTGGAGGGCAGTCTTGATTGACACACCTCTTCAACATTGCATGGGAGTCTGGGACAGTGGCTAAAGAGTGGCAGACCGGGGTGGTGGTTCCCCTCTTCAAAAAGGGCAACCAGAAGGTGTGTGCCAATTACAGAGGTATCACACTTCTCAGCCTCCCTGGTAAAGTCTAATCCAAGGTGCCCGAAAGGAGGGTTCGGCTGATAGTCAAACCTCAGGTGGAAGAGGAACAATGCAGATTTCATCCTGGATGATCAGATCTTCACTCTCGCAAGGATCCTGGAGGGAGCCTGCGAGTGTGCCCAACTACATGTTACATGCTACATTTGTTTTGTGGATCTGGAGAAGACACTGTGGGAGGTGCTGCAGGAGTATGGGGGGAGGGGGTCCCTGCTCAGGGCCATCCAATCTCTGTATGACCAAAGCAAGAGCGGTTTTCGGGTTCTCTGCAGTAAGTCAGACTCATTTCAGGCGAGGGCTGGCCCCCGCCAGGGCTGCGCTTTGTCACCAATCTTGTTTGTAGTATTTATGGACAGGATATAGGGGCGTAGTCAGGTTGGGGAGGGGTTGCAGTTCGGTGGGCTTGGGATCTCATTGCTGCTTTTTGCGCATGATGTGGTCTTGATGGAATCATGTCGGCATCATGAAGGCCTGACCTCCAGCACTGACTGAATTGGTTTGTAGCCATGTGTGAAGTGGCTGGGATAAGATCTCTAAATCTGAGGCCATGGCTCTCAGCAGGAAACCGATGGAGTGCCTTCTACAGGTAGGGAATGAGTCCTTACCCCAAGTTAAGGAGTTTAAATACCTTGGGGTCTCGTTCCCGAGTGAGGAGACAATGGAGCGGGAGATCGGTTTGAGAATTGGTGCAGCGGTGCAGTATTACATTCAATTTATCGCACCAGTATGATGAAAAGAGAGCTGAACCAGAAGGCAAAGCTCTCGATCTACCGGTCAATTTTCGTTCCTACCCTCACCTATGGTCATGAAGGCTGGGTCATGACCAAAAGAACGAAATCCAGGGTAAAAGTGGCCGAAATGGGTTTCCTCAGTAGGGTGGCTGGCATCTCCCTTAGAGATAGGGTGAGAAGCTCAGTCATTCGTGAGGAACTGGGCATAGAGCCGCTGCTCCTTCATGTCAAAAGGAGCCAGTTGAGGTGGTTTGGGCATCTGGTAACGATGCCTCCTGGGTGCCTCCCTAGGGAGGTGTTCCAGGCTCGTCCAGCTGGGAGGAGGCCTCAGGGAAGACCCAGAACTAAGTGGAGAGATTATATCTCCAACCTGGCCTGGGAATGCCTTGGGGTCCTACAATTGGAACTGGTTGATGTGGCTCGGCCAAGGAAGTTTGGGGTCCCCTGCTGGAGCTGCTGCCCCAACACAATACCGGATAAGCAGATGAAGATGAATGGATGGAAATAAAAAAGTAAAATAAAATAAGGAGAGACTATAAAAGCAACAACAAAAAACAAAAATGCAAAACAGCAACTATGCTACAAACTACTGCTTATGGGGAGGGTTATAATTAGTTGCTTAGACATCAGGGTCAGTGTCTATATGGAGAAACCTTACATGATCTTGGAAGGGTTGCCACATTTCATGGAATTTCCATTCTGAGAAGCAAAAGAATATTTGATTTTCTCATAAAATGAAGCGCATCCTTTATCTATTTAGAGCGGGAAGGGGGGGCAAGAGGTTTTCCACCGCAAGGGAATGGCACGTCTTGCTAGCAGTGTGAGAAAAGCAATAAGCTCAGCAAAATAGGGCAGCAGTGAGAGGCCAATGGGTACGACACCAAACAGGGCAAGTAATGGTGAGGGGTGAATGTTGGCAGATGTGATGGCTGAGAGGGTGTCAAAAACGCATAACCAGAAAGAAGCAAGGGCGGGGCAAGACCAGAACATGTGACTGAGATTGGCTGGGCCTTGTTGACATTTGTCACAGTGTGGATCGATGTCAGGGTAGATACGGGCAAGCCTACTTTAAGACCAGTAAACTCTATACACCACTTTGCACTGTAACACTCCATGACGAGCACAGACAGACGATGAGTGGACTCGACTCAGGGTGTATTCCCAGGCCTCAGGACTTATGTCCTCACCAAGCTCTGCAGACCAAGCATTGTGTAAAGCATCAGAGGTTGTTGTCTGACATTTGAGAAGAGTATTATACTGTTTTGAAATCAAACTCTTGAGACTTGGTTTAACACCAAGTACGATATCAATGAGAGTAGGGGAAGGGAGGGAAAGAAAGCCAGGAAAATAATTGCGAACAAAATCTCTGACTTGCAGATATCTGAAGAAATGAGTGGGCTTTAGGTTGAAAACCTGAGATAGTTGGTTAACGGAAGCAGATATGCCACTGATGTAAAGCTATTTTATTGACACAACCCCTTGGTCTTTGCAGACCAAAAAAGCCTGGTCAATAACTGATGGAGTGAACAGAGGGTTAGAATGTACTGGGGTTAAAACAGGTGTTACCCATTGCCCAAAGTACCGCCTGAACTGGTTCCAGATTCTAAGGCTAATGTCTTGCACAATTTACGTCACCTAACTAGTGACGTAAACTAGAGCTAAACTAGCTCGCTAGCTAGCTAGTTTAGCTCTGTTCCACAACACATGTAACCTTATCTTACCTGATGTATTTTATCCAGTGAAGTGTTTTCAGCAGATAAGCAAAAGAACAAGCAAGACCCGCTTCTCATTTGAGTAACTTTACATCCCCAAACTGAGGGTGGGGGCAGAGTTATAGAGAGGCGAAGTCCCTCTCCATCCGTTGAGCCTCATGTAACGTTCAGCCCCAACAAAACATGGCAACAAATTTTTTAAACTGAAACTGGGGTGTAATGAACACCCTGTTGTGTGCGCAAGCACTCTGCCTTTTTTTAACACACACATACTGTACATACACAACTTTGCTGACTGGGTATCACCTGAGACAGCCCAGTCTTATGGCAGTTCGTGAAATGGTCACATTAATTAATCTATTGATTTGTGTACTGGTCATGTTAAAGTCACTATTTTTGTGTATTGATTACGAATTTTTAAGTACTGTATTTCAATGGGAAACACATTTTGTGATTACAGAATGATTACGGTAGTGAGTAGTACTGAAAAGTCAAAAATCTGTGCAGGGAGGTTGGCTGGGGTGGTGGATAGGTTCCGCGTGTCGCAGTTCCTTTCCGCTTTATTCTCTTCCTAACTACAACCGTCTCGTTGTTGTTGCCGTGTCCTGTGTGTGACGGTTCCTTTTCTTGTTCTTTTTTTCCTAACCAAAACCGTCCCCATTCCCCATTGTTGCGTGCCACAGAGATGCTGAACATGTTACAGTGCCCGGGGATTGAGTCACGTTTCATATCCACATTGTTGTGTCCCCCAGAGACCGTGCATTGTGTCCCTGCACATGTTGTTGTTATTGTCCCGCATGTGGCGTTTCATTTCCCTGTTGTTGCGTTATCCAGAGCAGTCCAGGGTCATGGCAGTTTGTGAAATGGTCACATTCAGAAATCGTAACCTCTACACGAAATAAACAAGAAAATCTTGACCTGTGCACCTATCAATAAATCAAAATTATGTGACCCTTTCACGAACTGAAGTGATACTGGGTTGTCTGAGACACAGCCAATAAACAAAAGACACACCCACCAAACGAGAGAAAACATAACTCAAAGCCCGGTGCACACCGTTCTGATGAAACTGGGAAACAGTAGCAAAACGGTGCACAACATTTTGAGATTGAAAGTGCCCTTTATTTCAGAAGAAATATGTACGTTAGTGAATGGAGACAGACTATTTTTTGATCCCGTTTGAATTAAGCCATATGATGTCCTTCATTGTAAAGGATCATTTTGCAACTAAAGAAAGTTTTTTTTGTGAAAACCACTCAGCTAATTACATTTCTTGTCTCTTATGCCCTGTCCTCTATTTCATTGTGATTATTTGACAGCCCTTATTTTAATGTCCAAGGACACTGGAGTGGTTGTTTTCATAGAGGTGACAATTTACAATGCAGTGGCCAACCCAGCAATTAACAGAAGAACATTATGGCACTAATCATGTACTGACCCATTCATTATTACAACCTATTATATGTCCACGAGTAGCAACACAAAGTGTTTACTTCAGCTCATACAAAGACCATGTGTCCTCCAACCAACAATTAAATGTGGTTTCCCACCTCTGACAGAACATGCAAAGCAAAACACGTCATTAAAGGACATGTCCGACATTAAAAAGTGTCCTTTTCCCAATTACAGCCCTGATAACCTTTTCAAGTATCAGGCTATTCAACAGACTCTAATAAAAAGCCTGACCCAGATACATTAGAGGGAGTGATGGTAGTCTGCAACTAGAGCTTCACTAACAAATGACAGAGAGAGAATGCGGTCTGACAAAGAAATTCTCCGCAGGCGGGTCTATTGACTTTATTCAGTGTTGTATCATAACAGTGAATTAGAGGTTAAGGCAGCCATAGCTGCTTTCTATTCTGGGCCCAACATTTCTGCAGGCTCATAGTCATCCAGAGCTAGAGAGAGGTAAAGATCAGCGCCGTAACTGGCAGAGACGAGTGACACATAAGTGCGTTTTGGGCTATATATGCATCCCCACGGTGCTCGAGCTGAGAAAGAGTAGGTGGATGAGGAGCTCTCAGCGGGTAATGCGTGGGGATGGACGGGTGGGTGGAAGAAAAGAGAGAGGAAGGGAATTGTTGCTATGTTAAAGGTGGTGATGAGTTTATTTTTAAGCTTGAGGTGAGGTGATGTATGGGACAATAGGGCAGTGCAGCTGTTAATGCTGGTCACTCGTTTGCAGGGGCCTCTCTAAGGGACCTTCAGTGTGACTGAATCACTACTTCAGCCTCTAAGCGTCGCTTATGCTGAAGTCACTGCCATTTTTTACTCTGCTTTGTCCGGAGTTGAACCTATGGTCCAAAATAGTCCAAATGATTATGTATGTCTCACAATAACCTGGAGGAAAAAACAGTCCATTTTAAACCATCTTTTTCTAATGCTACATTGATGTTATATCAGACTTACTAGAAATGTATGTGTTCAAGTGGTATTCACAACCAGGACATGAAGAAGTTAAGGTTTCAAATGACAATTAGGTTATGTGTATCTGGTATAGTTTTTACTTTTTCACACAGAACCAAGCAAAGGTGGTCTAATGCCACCCCAGTTTGTGATTTCACATAGCATGCCAGTATTCCAGAAGCAAAAGAGGCGTGAAGTATAACACAACAGCCTTGGTGTGTGAGCCGATCCACACTGTTATTCCTCCACCTGACTTTTAGACCTAGCTGTGGGTCAACTTCCAGATAACTGCTGCGTGTGCCCTCCCTTACACACAGATGTCGGTTCGGCTCTGTGACTATCTGCCGGTCCGAAAGCGCAACAACTCTTTCCCTAATTCTGTCTTTGTAACATTCACATAGACGGCAAGGCAGATTAAAGACACACTTAAACAGGCTCTTTGAAAGCTCTTTTTTCCAAGACTCCGCAAGTCAGATGTTAATAATTTAAAATCAACGGTGTGGCGTCAGGATTATGTCACATCTCGCAGGCTTGATAAAACATGCTCACGTGCAACTCTGAAATTTATTCTGAAATCCGTTGAGAGCTACAATAAACATACAATATGTAACTTTCTGCCTCTAGGGGTATCTCGATCAAAACAATGGATGGTTAACAGATTTGATGATGTTGGGAAGTTGCGTGGAATTATGGGAGTTGTAGTTTTCATTGTTAAACACCATTGTCGTTTACATCTTTTCACAAACAAGTTCATCCATTCAAGTCAATCTAATAAAATCGCTGCAGTTACCCCAACATAATTACGTTTTTCTTGATACGATTTTTATTGGTAGCTGACCAGTTAGCTAGTGAACCAACAAGCTATCATCAGCCAGCAGCTAAAACCACACTTTCACAATATACTTCAAATGTCAATGTCCCCTTTTGGATGTTTTCAACACCGGGGGAGACGGTTTGTTGTAACGTTACTCAAGGAGGTTGAGAGATGGGTGTGGGTAGGGATTGCTGGGGGAATCTCTGCGACGGCAAGGGCATTTGAAGGCCGTTGTGCAGCCGCAGAACATTTCCCAGCTGCCCGGATTTATCTCCCCCTTCAATTGCTGTAATCTTAACTAGTTGTTTTGGTGCTTAACCCACCTTTTTCTGGTTAATTTAGCTAACTGTAAAGACAGCTAAACGCAAAGGGGGGAGTAGCGTTAACGGACACGTAGTTAATGGTATGGATGGATGCTGTTCTCACTCGGGTGTCTGGGTCTGATATGGTCTGTTTCCCAACGCTTCATTAAACTGCTGTTAGCGATTGCTGTAATCATAGTGGCTTGCTGGTAGCTGGCTGGGGGCTAATGGTAACTTTATGGGGCCAAGGGCTGTTGTCCGCTGTTATCCCCACACAAGTCTTTCTGTGCTGGGGGAGTGAGGAAGACCGACTGGGGTAGCTGACAGGCGATTATTGAAACGTCAAAAATAACAGCTTTCTCTGGGTTTGAAATTTGGTGGAAACAAATGGAATAATGTAAGAACACAACTAAAAATATATATACATATAATACAGGTATTGTCGTTTTTAGACATTTTAATGCAGAAATGTTACATATTGTACCTTTATGCTAGCAACAGTTGACTGAAGAAGAAACTTTTATTTGTCACGTACAGTAGTAGTGAAATTCAATCTCTGCATTTAACCCATCCTAAGCATTAGGAGAGTGGACACATACAGTGCCTAGGGGAGCAACTTGGGGTTCTTGTCTTGCTCAAGGACACTTTTGACATGTGGCCATAGGGAGGTTGGGATTAAACTTTTAATCTTGTGGTTGAGGGCTGACCCTCTCTACACTCTGAGTCACATGCCCAGTCTAGTGGTTGACATTTTAACGTTAGCATAACATTATTGTTGCTAAAATGAGAACCGGTAATGTCCACAAAAGTGAACTACTGTAACTATGCCCTTGTCTGAGCAGGTCAAGTGAAAAGGAAAAAGAGTAAAAACCTTTCTCAAGAATCTATCAATCAAAATTTATTTACAGCAGCTAGCTGGTATCCAAAGTGCGTAACATAAGAAACCAATAGAAAGAATGAACATAGAAAACAGTAAAATTAGAAATGGTTACAAAGAAACAGAAGAATGAAATTATCACACCACTGCTACGTATTAAAAGCCAGACTAAACAGATACGTTTTGAGTTTGGACTCAAAAAGAACTACATCTGTAATAGTGCAAATATCAGGGGGTAACTTGTTCCACAGTCTTGGGGCAGCAACTGCAAAAGCCTGATCACCCCACCGTTTAAGAAGACAAAAGAAACTTCACCCAGAGGTGTGAAGGTAATGCCCAGGCTTATGCTGCTTCAGTCACTCTCTCAGAACATGACTAAAGTATCTTTAGCGCCAAAACCAGCAAACAAAGCCCAGAGCTGTAACCTTTGTCAAAGTTTGACTCTGACTCTCAAACCAAACCCGAAGGAAAGAGATGAAAATGCTTGCTGAGTTGCAGAAAATCATTGCTGGCCTAATCAATGAGCGTGCCGACAATCTGAAGAGCATGCTTAACTGTAACACTGCCAGCATAGACAACTTCAAAAAATCCTTGACATCATGTTTGTGGAAATGGACACTCTGAAAACTGATGTGAGGTCAGTGAAGGCAACAGGTGAGAATAATGTCCAGAGCATGTCGAAGTTGGAATTGAGGATTGACAAAGCAGAAAAATACCAGCAAAGAAAGGAAGTGCCAACTCATGGTGAAACCCTGAAAGTAAATGAATGGTTGTGTTTATTAAAAGCTCTTCCAATTTATCCACTTCAGTGCGATTAACATTAACGGCAGGGTAGCCATTCTCACATTGTGTTTCACTGTTTACATGTGGTGGTCCGTTAATCACCTTTAATCAACTGATATGGTCTCCTCTACTGCTGATCACTTACCAAGGTTCCATTAACTTTGAGACATTTGTGCCAATCATTAGCATTAACATTAGCATTAATGTGGGGAATATCAACATCTTTCAGGTAAGACCACTTCTTCTCTCACACAACTTTTCTTCAGTGATGATATTGTTAATCATCAATATACTGGGAAGTTCAAAAAACTTTTTGCAAGTATATTCAAATATTTCTCTCCCATTGACAATGCCACTTGGAACTGTAGCATTGTGACCCATTTGGCCAAAATGTGTTCTTTTCAGTTCAGTTCAATTCAATGTTGTTTATAGTATCAATTCATAACAAGAGTTATCTCAACAAACTTTACAAATAGAGTAGGTAGGTTTGCCTTTGATGTTCAGCTTTTCCATTAGACTTTGGTGAAAGTCTAATGGTGGACTAAATAAACTTTTCGTTCTTTATTTTTTTTGCTGTTGTGGCTACATCAATACAATTATAGACCCATCATTTCTCAAGTTAAATGAAATTAAAGAGCTATATCATTCAATCATGCCCTCGGGGATGCCCTCTGGCCCCAGTCACGTGACTTTTTTTATATTCCAGCACACGGAGCACGGCGAATGAAAGAAGGTAAGCCAAGCCCTTCTGTCTTCACGTGAGTGTTTAAAGTTATGGAGATTATGACAAATGCCCTGTGAATAGTAAACAAAAATGCAGCTCCAGCTTGTAATGTTACATTGTGCAGCATCACCTTATATTTAGGTAAAATGCTACGTTATCAACCAAAGCTAATGACAGCCTATGTTGGAGCAGGAGGCTAACATAGCTACGTCCCGTCCGTTATTTGAGTTTGCGTTCTGTAGAGAAGAGAGAGGCTCAGATGCAATGGTTTGGGCTCTTGAATCATTGGTTATACGTTGTTTACAGTTAATATTTTGCTTTTTTTTCCAGATTAGAACAATAGCCCCTCCAAATGTATGTGCACGTCCCTGAGTAGGAAGTCATCCTGCGCATGCGTGTTACTTTGTTGGCTGGCTGGACGTGTAGTTCCAGTTGGGTGTGACCGCCTTTCTGTTATGTTGAATCCTCAATAGTCATTAAACCAAGTTTGAAGTCAAACAACTTGTTTCCATTCATGCAAACTTTCAACATGGTGTCAGAAGAACTTTCCGGAATTTACATGGACGATAATTTTAGGAGAGGACAATGAATAGCTGCTAGATGGCGCAACTAAAGGGCTAAACAGTCAACATGGCGGACAGACCCACTTATTTTTGGCGGTAACATTGGGGAAAACTGACAGATTTGTTTTAATAGATTATTTTTTGGGGCTTTTCCCTTTGTTAGAGTTGATAGCCATGAAAGGGGGTCAGCCAACATGGGGAAAACACTTTTACTGGGTGAGCTAGAGGCCCCAACTGACGGCTTTTTAAACAAGAATATGACATTGTCATCACTGAATGCATTCTTCTCAATCTAGCGAGACCTGAGGCAATTGAATGGCAACAGTCTTTTGCGTATGCGGGGGGAGTGAGGGAGCCTTATGAGGACGGAAACATTCTTGTTCCCGCAGAATCCAAAGAGGATCCTGAATGCCTCAAGAGGAAATCTCGGGACAAGGTCAACACACAAAATCAAAGGGCTGGTGAGACAATTGAATCATATGTCAGTGATTTGAGGATTGAGGAGCAAAAAGCTGCAATTTTGGAGATCTCTATGAAGAGCTCATAAGAGATGGACTGGTCTGTGGGATTAATAATGACAATTTTAGAATTGTGTTACTGCGATAGATACTGTAATAGTAATTTGATATTACCCAAGGCTGTCTCCATCTGTCAAATTCATGAGATGACTGAAGAGCACACTCTCACCAATGTTGATACAGTTCAAGTTAAGTACATAAGAAAACAAAGGCTTGAGATAAAGATTGAAAACCAGTCGGAGAATACTGCAACAAATGTGGGGGTAGACATGCAGCTCAGAGAGACAAATGCCCAGCTTTAGGTCAACAGTGCCATGTCTGCAACAAGTTAAATCATTTTTTAAAAAGTGCTACAGATCCACACAGCAGACCTCCAACAGGCAGGAGAATGGACTGTATTTAGAAGTGAGAAGTGTTCACCCGGTAGAACCTGACCAAGCCGACAGCAGTACTGATGAAGCATTCTATGTCGATGGAATAAGAATGCAGATGACAGATGATTCAACTGGTCCCCCGCTGGAGCAAAAGGATTAAGCATTTAAGATTCAAGTAACTAGCGCCTTAGTTGAAATGAAGGTAGTCTGGCAGCTGTTGGACATGTTTTCACGAAGGACGTCCTCAAAGCCTTCCCCTCCAAAACAAAAGCAATTGATGAAACACATGAAACACATGTCCTGCCCACCTGTTTTATCGTACTATGATGTCAGTAAGCCGGTGACACTTACCTGTGATGCTTCACAGTATAGACTTTGCATGGTTTTGCATATTTAAATGATTACATCTATGGCAGGCCAGTGACCATAGAAACCGACCACCAGCCCCTTGTAACCATTAGCATACATTAGCATCATGCATCATTGATGACGTTACCGGAGGACCAGGCAAGTGGGCCACAGCTGTTTACATTACGCCAACGATGAGTTATTTAAAGCCCAGAGAAGGGGCTGTAAATCGGAAAGAGAGGACCGTGAGTTCACAGTGTGTTTAGCGATTGTTGCTGTAATTCTAAGCCAATAATGTGTGTTCAGTTGGGTGGAGAGGACCATTTTTAGCGGTTCTCACCGTAATTTCTCAGTCATGTTATTGTGTCTGTCCGTTGGGTGGAAAAGACAGCGAGGTTGTTGTGTTTTTAGTGGTTCCTACAGTAGTTCTAAGCCAAAAAAGTGTGTCTGTCAGTTGGGTACAGAGCTCTAAAAGCAGGGTTTTTTATGACTGTCAATATAACCAGCATCTAACATTAGCTACTCCGCTGTGCTGTCAAGTAATGTCAGGCTATGTGAGACAAGCATCTAGCAACATTGTTGTGAATGCTGTGGTCTCAGCCTGGCAACTCAAACTACTGCAACAATATGTCGGCCTATTTTAGAAATAGAATGCAATAATGTATGTGAAGAGACAGAAGGAACAGTCCCTACATTCTTGTTTAAAGATAATTATTTAAAACTGTAATTATTTACTGTTATTTACTGGGGTTGAGACTGGTACAAGGTGCCATCTGCTCATCAGATAAACATTCACACACATTCACACACCAATGGTGCAGCATCAGGAGTAATTCGACGTTCAGAGTCTTGCCCGAGGACACTTTGACATGGGACTGGATGGGGCAGCAACACTAAAGGCTCTGTCTCCGAAGGTACAGATTCTGGTGTGGGGAATGGAGAGCAGGCCAGTGTCTGAAGACCGCAGGTTTTAGGGTGGAGTGTATGGATAGAGGAGGTCGGAAAGGTATTGTGGGGCCAGGGCATGGATGGATTGTTAGGTGGAGGATTTTATATTTATTGCAGGACAGGATTAGGAGCCAGTGAAGGTGGATGAGGGTTGGGGTGATGAGTTTTGGGGCCTGTCTAGGGTATTGCTGGGACCCCAGACAGGACTCCATTGCAGTAGTCCCAAGAGGAGGTAATAAAAGCGTGAATGAGGGTTTCTGCCACGGAGTCAGAGAGTGATTACTGGAGTTCTTTTTAAGATGAAGAAAGGCAGATTTGGGTATGGATTTAATATGAGTCTGGAAAGAGAGGGTTGAGTCTAGGATTAAACCAAGATTGCAGACCTGTGAAGATGGGCAGATAACGGTGTGTGTGTGTGTGTGTGTGTGTGT
>NW_022605627.1:226847-232356 GCF_008692095.1 Etheostoma spectabile | reverse complement strand
GTGTGTGTGTGTCTGTGTGTCTGTGTGTCTGTGTGTCGGTGTGTCGGTGTGTAGGAAGTATATTGAGTTAAATTGACAGTCTCCTCAAATCTCCAGTGCCAGCTACCTTCCTTAACATGTACATCCATCAGTTACCACCCCTCTCTCTTTCTCTCTCCTTCAGACAAATTGGCAGACAAATATATCCTTTTTTATTTCCATGCCTGCAAAGTAAAGTGACAGGAATTAGCTCCCCCTATTTCTTTTCTTTTAGCAAAATACTACTACTGCCATGGTCTAGACTGTAGCATATGTCTAGGGCTTTTATTGTGAAAGGTAAGAACTGAAAAACGCTGTCTTTGTCAAGTTGAAAATAGGACAGGTTGCCGTCTATACAGCCTCCTGTTGCTCTATTATGATCCTTACAAGTCAACAACACGTGATACTGAGAAAGATCGACCTTTCATAAATTACGTTGCTTTATCGCTGAACAATATTTGCTTTCTGAGCAAAAGTAATCTTGACAAAAACAACAATTTAAAAAAATATATTAATGTGTGAATTTATGTTTCTCTCACGCACACACACACGCACACGCACACACACACACACACACAATATTGTGACATCTGTTCTGCTTTCTGATCTACTGTAGCTACAATACTTGTCCGGCTGCTCCTCCACATCAGGGAGCTGATTCCCATCGGCTTGCCCACACACTGATGCATGTTATCTAGAATATGGGCTTTGGAAAATGGAGAGCTGTGTTCAAGGACACTTGACAACAGCAGCATCCAGCAGTTTTTATTGAAAAAACAGCTAAGGGAGCCATGTAGTGAACAAGGTTTGCTCTAATAACAAGCGGTCACATCCTGTTGGCCTCATCAAACTGACAGCAAAGGATAACTTCACCTATTGAAATACTTCCTCCTCCATCTGGCATGGTGCAATCTAAAAAAGAATTTCTATTTTTGGAGCTTGTTGAGGGCCTGATGTGCTAGTGGAGTCATTTGGTTGTGATTATGTAATGTTTCTCCACACACAAGTAAAATGCAGCAGTCATTGTTTAAAAATAACTTCAAACAATGGCCAAGGTTAGACAAACAGCACACTGTTGTGAAATATTATATTCAAAAAAAATATGGCATCAGTGCTAGAACAGAATATACAGATATAGTATTTATTTAATCAAACATTTATTTAATCAAACATTAAAATCTATTTATTAGTCCCATGAAATCCTGTAAATCCTGTCCAGAGACCTCCGTTCAGCCAGTCTGATGGTCCTAGAGGTTCCTAGATCAAAACTGAGATCCAGAGGTGATTGAGCCTTTTCAGTGGCTGCTCCAACTCTGTGGAACTCGTTGCCTGTAGCTGTGCGGACTGCTAGAAGCTTGTCCACTTTTAAATCATTGCTGAAGACTGCTGAAGCATTTGGCTCAGGACACCTTGATTAATGTTGTATTCTATTTTCTTAGTATTTGTTATTTACTGTGTCTTCTATTGTATCTGTTTCATTTTATTTTATTTTTTGTGATTTTTACTGTAAAGTACTTTGGTAGGCCTCGGCCTTGGAAATGTGCTATATAAATAAATATGACATAACGTATTCCAGTTAAATCAAATCCTGCCAGTTCCTTCAAATATTAAAATTATTAAATGGATGGGCCCTCACTCCTCTGCGTGCGTCGGGGTCACGGGCAGACGGTGCTTCTTGTGACCGTGCATTTGCGAGGCACTCAGACAGCGCAAATTGTCACCCATGAAAAGGGAACTCCCTGCTGAGTTCAATGATGCCTCACAACATACAGTTCATTAGCTGTGAAAGGGGGCGTGGCCAAAGCACAGGGGTTGCGGCAAACTTTTACCAATAAAAAAGAAAGTCTCTGCTGAGTTCATTGATACCTCACATAAGACTACCTTAAAGGGGTCACCAGTTATAAAAGGGGCGTGGATTAATCATGGGGGGCGGGCCAAAACATCCCCAATGAATAAGGAACTCTGCTGAGTTTAATGATACCTTACACAAGGTTCTACATCAAACAGGTTGTGGTTATAAAAAGGAGCATGGCTACATCATAGCAAGCGGGTCAAACCATCACCATCATCAATAATTTCTCACACAAGACTCTACCTTAACCGGTTGAAATGTTATGAAAGCGTGGTCTGAGTAAGTGGGCGTGGTTAAATCATAGGGGGCGGGTCGGTATCACGTGTAGACCACGCATACGTTTCATGTAAATCGGATGTTTGTCATATAAGGCTGATTTCCTGTTGCCAGCAGGGGGGCTGTAAATGTCCTCAGGCCTGGACACTTGTCAATCAAATTTGGGCCAAATTGGTCAATGTACACTAAAGTTACAACAACGTCTTTATTCATCAATAAATGCCACACCACGGCCACATCGTTTGACAACTTTTTTTAAAAATTTTAATAATTTTTCATCGTTAAGGTCTTTAGTTAACAAACCGAATTTGAAGTTGATCTGATGAAATCTCTAGGAGGAGTTTGTTAAAGTATAGCACCTTGACTTTTAGGCCTACTTCCTGTTGCCACTAGGGGATGCTATGACTTGGAGTTTTTCCTTTTTAATGAGGTTGGCATTTTCCGACTTTCAAAACACATTCAGTCTACCACGTTCATTTTTCCTCATAACAGATTTGGGACTCTTGGCTCAACATGGCTGAATCCTTGTAATCCATGCTGTAGACCTGTGCTTTAGCCTCCTTACTTCTGTCTGTTCATGTGTTTGGTCCCATATGTCTTATGTCTGTCTCTCTGTCAATGTCTTTTGTTTATTTGTGTCTTTGTGTATGTCTGTTTTTGTGTGTCTTACTGGTAAGCTGCAGATTTCATTCCTACTAATGTGTTTTTATTAGTTCTCCCTCCTCCCCCCCATCTTACTTCTCTGTGTTTGTTAATTCTAAAATTAAAACATTTGATCACAAAAAAAGTTTCAAGTGGCAAGGCAAATTTTGTTGATACACATTCCTCAGTGGAGAGTCTCCCGGTTTAATATTCTGTCAGAGTATCTAAAAAGAATTCACAACTCTATCCAGGGAAAGAGAGAAAGCAGGAAAAGAGAGACGAAGAAATGAAGCAAGAGAGAAAGACAAAGAGAGTCAAAGGTCTGACTCTGAGTTTTCACAGGCAGCTTTGAAGGTGGTGGAGCAGAGTGATTCAATCAATCCACAGGAGAACAGCAGTATGAGAGTAATCCGCTGATGGCGGCAAAAAGAGGCCATACTAACCGCTCTGCTTGTTCTCCATAAGTAGACTTTGAGTCAACTTTTGTAGTGTGTGTATTCACACATGCCATATTTAAAATCGCGTGGAAAATAAAAGAATGTGATTTTCCTATAGCCTACTTAATGATACATCTATGTGTGATTACAGGGATGTTAATACAATATTTGTGAAATAGACATCTCCGCATACATTTTGCAGGGCTGATGAAGAGGCGACTGGAGAGTTTTCACACCTTCTAGAACAAATATCTACATTAATCTGTATAGATTAGCCTTAGGTTGTGGTATCCACATTATGCTAAACTATGATTACCCGTCTGCCCAATCAAAGGCGGGACCCTAAGCTTATTTATTTGAATTTTGTAACTAAGGACTTAAATGATAACATGTGGAATCTTGCCACTTTACAGCGCTGTGCACTAAGGTCTGCCTCCACCACAGATACATTAGGTTTAGGGAAAAAACACTATGGGTTGTTTGCATTTCTCTAAACCACAGTGGTCTTGGGCGGCACTTAGCGCCGGACGCAGCAATGGTGATAGTGCAAAATATTCTCGGGCCAAAACTTTGAAAGAAAGTTTGATGAAGGAAACATGGCTAACATCAACAGTTTGTAGTACTCCCCAAATCTTTAGATAACATTTTGCAATTAATACAAATTAAACGAACGGACCTGATCGCCGGAGGTAAAGCTGGATAAAGACTTGTATGACATCTTGACTTTTTGAAGCGCCAAGGCTACCGTAGCAATACGTACTTTGACCTGCGTTGCGCGAGAGAGTTGATTGCAATATATGATCATAACGCTAGATGGGAGAAAATCTCACACATTGGCCCTTTAAGCTGTCTGAATGAAAATGGGTTCTATGGGTCCACACAATTCTTCCCTTTACAGACAAGCCCACTCAATACTATTTTCACCTATTCTAAAAATGGTTTGTTTGAATAATTTTGCATACTGAGGTCCCTACAGTCTTGGAATTGCTGAAATTGAGTATGATTACAAAGCTGAGAGTCTTGTAGATTTATTGATCACAGTTGTATTAATTTGTGATGTATGTCCCTAGTTTCCGTTTCATTGTAGTGAGACATTTTTTAAAAACTGGACCTAACTGTATAGAATGACCTGTTGTGAACTCACAACGTCATTTAACTTTACACACACAAACTAGACCTATGGTTATCTTAGGTATATCAATAATAGGGGGGTTTCTAAGCACTTGTGCTCAGGCTAGCTCTAATATTATAATCTAATAGATTTGAGTTGGCCATAGAAAGATCTAATCTCTAATAGATGTAAAAACCTAAACACAGAAGTCTGGTGGGAGAAAAACAAAGTTAGAATTACTTCAATTGTGGAAATCCAGTAAGTAGGCTGACAAGGCTATGTTATTCACTTTAAACATAAGATGAAGTGATTCTTTTCTCTAATGCAAATTATGCTGAGTCATCAATAAATTAGTCATAACTAAAAAAAAATGTTTTTTGTAGCGATCATAACGTTACCTAGCTTGTTTTGTTAACTCCTTTAATAGTTTGTAGTTTTTACGTTTTTTCAAGTTTCGTTTCGTTTCGTTTATTTCACACGTCATTATTGTACATTCAGACACAATTCCATGAGGCACAACAATCCTATACAGGACGCATGAAATGGGAACCCCAAATAAGCTACTAAAAGCTTTTCAGAGGGGGCCCGAAAACAGTGTCTTTCTTTCGATGAGGGTCCGGTCAGGGCCACTCACAGACTGATGGCAGCATTAATGTAGGCATCCAATGGTTTCTGTTGATAACAGAATCATCAAAAGAATTGCAAAATTGAGAATAAAAAAAAAAAAAGCTATGAGACAGATTCCATAGAGCCCAACGTTAAGTCAGTGCTTAAAGCTAACTGGACATTTGAAAATATGACTATGTCTAAGATTCCAACTGAGCCACCCCTCTGTAGGCTAATTGTAGTTTAAAAAACATCTTTAAAATAATTCCCAGTTGTAGGCCTGGAGGCGGGCAATTTAGGCCCGGTGGGCCACCAAGCTTGCAATACACTGGTGGAAACCCTGGTAAGTCACCCACTACACTAACTAACACAGCAATATGTGTGAACAGACTAGCAGATCAGGGGGCTTGCCGCAGTTGAATATCTAAATAAGACATGTCCTTAGTCCCTGACAAAACTGAATCTTTATGTGGTGGATGCAAGATAATTTAATAATTTTAATATGATCTATTAACCTAACACATTTTTAAACTATCACTTTTTAAGCCCATTTAGTCAGCTTTTTCA
>NW_022605627.1:224221-224337 GCF_008692095.1 Etheostoma spectabile | reverse complement strand
TACAACCTTCCTCAGAATAACTTTTTTAGGTATTTGCAAATACCCAGTTTCATTCTTTTTAAAACCAGGTCGTATCCTAATGGGTTTTCCACCTCAGCTGTGGAAAAGGCTCTCCT
>NW_022605627.1:223318-224211 GCF_008692095.1 Etheostoma spectabile | reverse complement strand
ACTCCAGAAAACTCATTAGCAGGTTTTACAAGGCCCTGTCAATTTCAACCATTGACTGTACTGTTCACGTCAGAACTCTCTGGGAAGTGGACTTTGGGGTGACTGTCAATGTTTGGTCAGGCCCTGCAGGTTGCTAATTTACCAACAAAGCCAGGGAAATGCAATTAAGGGTCAAACACAGGCTCCAAATCACACTGGTGAAACGCCATAGGTTTAACCCACCGCTCTCGAAAATATTGTAACAAATGTAAGTTGTCTGAAGATACATATTTCCACTGAATGCCCCTTTATGAATGACTTCTGGGTCAGAATATGTAAAGAAATTGATGTAATATTCAAAAAATAACTATCTCTAACTCCTGTTGGATATTCTGGGGTTAAATCCTAAAGCAATGGGTCTCCAGCTCCTCCAAATTAAGGCTGCTGGAGGTGCTTCTCTTTATTGCAAGAAGATGATTTCTGATCCTGTGGATCTCAGACTCTGTTCCCACAATTCCACGATGGACTTGAAGATTGTTGGAGCTTCTCCCATTGGAAGCTGTTAGCTTCTGGCTCAGGGACATGCCTTTTTGCTTTTTCGAAATCTGGGACCACTTCTTGGACTATATTGGGGAAGATGTTGCAGGGACCCTTCAGAGTGGTCTCTATGGTCTAGCATTGGTCTGAATTCTCAAAGTGTATTTCCAGATGACATGTAATGGCTACAGTAACTCATTTTGACTGACTACGTTGAGTATGCCTCAAGTTTGCAAACCTTCCATTTTGTTTTATTTCGTTTTATTATTTTATTTTATTCTATTTTATTTGTATTTATTTATTTTTAATTACTTTTCTGTTGTCTAGCGTTCGTTTTTTTAAAGAAGTTGTGGGTGGGCTAAAAGGAGGGCTTTATT
>NW_022605627.1:218404-223308 GCF_008692095.1 Etheostoma spectabile | reverse complement strand
TGGCTGTCTTCTTTTATACTGTATGTGTCCTTTGGAAACTTAATAAAGATGTTTTCAAAAAAGATGTGTTGGTTGGTTCATGGTTGGCTTTAGACAAGGTATAACTTTGGTTTGAATCCCATTTTCTGCATTTCTGCATGGGTTAGGGTTAGGGTTAGGGTGATATAAAAATCCAGGAAATAATTCAGTTTAGGTGGGAAGGGGAGAGAAACAAACAGGATTTTGAAACGTGGGGGGACGTGGATTCAGATGACAGTCTGCTTGTCAGCCTTTAAGCTGATCAAGCTGCATTAAATGCCTCCCTGAGACTCCTTGTCATAACTAGAACCTAAGGCTATTTTTAAACAGCTATTTATAGGAGCCCAGAGTTGTCTTCCTCCTCATGACAGTAATAAGCTCCTTCTGTCTGGCCCATTGGCATAATGAGAGTTCCAGGCAACACTACTGCCACACCACGGTGCTGCTGAGGGGACAGAGCTTCTGATAGGATGCTGCTGGGTCCCCCAACCTCGGGAAGTGCTTGGTCAAAGCTAAGAAAAAAAGAATTCATGGTCACTTAAAGTGACCCTGCTACCATCTATTGTTTTTCATTTTCTCCTGACTTCCGTGGATTTAAAACATGTTTTGTGAATAATTGTAGGGGAGTAAATATTCACATTTTAACATTCCTCACAGTCAGTTTAAAGGGAAAACTGTAAGGCAAAGTGCTTAACATATTCCGTTAAGGAAATACAGCATAAAACTTTAAGAGAATATTGAAACAGAAACTAGAACATCACTAGAGGCCAATAGAGTTTTATGATGTGGTTCTAGAAATAAAAATCCCATTCATTTTCTCCATTAGGATTTTGATTGTTAGCCATAATGTCTCAACCATGCAAGGTAAACTCACCACAAGCTACAAGATTGTGAAACAAAGATTTATGCCCCTGTAGAAACCACATATCTGTATAATATCAGCCCTGTTTTAAGAAAAACATGTTTTATTCACAGTAAACATTCATGGTGAAGAACTGCACTACCCACAGGCCTAAGCATAACAGCAACATCTCTGATTGGTGGAGCTCGATGTTACCATGGAAATGTTTACCACACCTGGACCACATTTAGAGTCTCTCAAAGTAGAACGGGAGCCAGAGCGTTCAGCTATCAGGCTCCTCTCCTGTGGAACCAGGTTCCAGTTTGGGTCCGGGAGGCAGACACCGTCTCCACATTTAAGAGTAGGCTTAAGACTTTCCTTTTTGATAAAGCTTATAGTTAGGGCATAGAATCGAATATTGTTAGGGAGTAGTAGTTAGTCACATAGTTTTCAGATTTATCTATCATATAATCAAGAATATAATAAAAGTAAAGGGAGACTTGGCATACAGCCCAATCCGGTTGGGGAGAGTTCTAGCCCGGCCGGGCTGGAGCTCTCTTTACCTTGTCTCTCTTGGTTTTGCTGTAATAATAGTTTTAGACAGCTAGGGACTTATTTTGATACACTGAATTCCTCTCTCCTCTATCTTTCCATCTTTTCATTTATGTGCATCCATGTCCCAGAAATGCTTGTTACTAACCTAGCTCTGGGGAGTCATTCCCCGGAGTCCTTATGTTCTTTTTTCCCCAGCATGTTCCCTTGGATCAGAGAGGCTCCAAAATCAGGGTAGCAGCGGTCGCCTTGGTCCCGCTCCATGTTCTGTGATGCCATGTTCAACTGCTACACTGCAGTGCCCTGCTACGTCCTGCTACGTCCTGCTACGTCCTGCTGTGCCTTGTAATGCCGCACAGCGTCCTGCTATGCCATGAACTACTACAAAGAACTGCTACAAACTACTATTTTTTCTATTTTTGTTATTGCCACTCTTCATTCTAACCCCAACCGGCCCGTCAGACACCGCCTACCAAGAGCCTGGGTCTGACCGAGGTTTCTGCCGAAAAGGAAGTTTTTCCTCGCCACTGTCGCACTGTTGCTTGCTCTGGAGGAAACTACTAGAACTGTTGGGTCCTTGTAAATTCTGGAGTGTGGTCTATCTGTATAGTGTCTTGAGATAACTCTTGTTATGAATTGATACTATAAATAAAATTGAATTGAATTGAATTGAACCTGCCATTCTTCCAACTTTGGTGTGTTTATGAGCTTTAAGTCATAATGTAGAAATAACATGGAAGTACAAAAGATTCTCAGTCATTCAGGTCATAGAAGGTTAAATTCAAAGAGCAACTGGACTCGGTTGTTGGATCTGGAGGCTGGATGGATGTGGCTGGAGTCTCCCTGAAACTGGTTTCTGGCTTGCCCTGCGCATAGGTGGCACAAGACGCAAGAAGTTGTGCAATGTGCAATAGAGGCTCCACTGCCACTGCAGCGCCTCAGGGTGCCGTACATCTTTGAGCAGAAAGCCAACCTCCTGACAAAGATAGTCTCTATTAGCGCGCAGCAGTTGGGCCACTGTGTTGGAGGCCCTTCGGCCAACCTCTTAACACCCATTCTCAAAAGTTTGCACGGGCTGCCTGTATTTTACGGTGCACTACAAAATCCTGGACTGACTTTTAGAGCTCTCCAGGGACAGGCACCAGACTACTTAAGACCTCATTCAGCCTTAGTTTCCACTAGGACCTCCGGTCGTCTGATGGTTCCTCGGACCCATTTTAAGACCCGAGGAGACAGATCTTTAAAGCTGTGGCGCCTCGCCTCTGGAATGAGCTACCTTGTACCATTCGTTCTCTGTTTGTATAGACACTTTTAGGAAACAACTAAAGACCCACTTTTAAACTTGTTTTTTAGTTCACTACTGTGTTTTACGTGTTCTGTATGTTGTTTTAATTTATTTTCTTTATAAACTGTGCAGCACTTTGTGACCCTGGTCTGTGAAAGTGCTATAGAAATAGTTTACTTACTTACTTACTTAGTGCTCCTCACTCCAGAAGTGAAACGATTGCGTTTTGGTGACAGAAATAAAGCTTTGGTTGTATTACATTTTGTTTATTATTCATGCCCCTTCATTTGGATCGCCTTCCTTTCTTGTCTTTTGTTGTCTGTTTGTCTAATGTCTAAATGTCTAAGGGCGGCTGTGGCTCAGTGGTAGAGTGTTGCCTGCCAATCGGAGGTTGGTGGTTCGATCCCCGCCCCTTCAGTCATTGTTAAAGTGTCCTTGGGCAAGACACTGAACCCGAGTTGCCCTGGTGCTGTGCATCGGAGTGTGAAGGTTTATCTGATGAGCATGTGCACCTTGTAAGGCAGCCCTGGCCACAGTGTGTGAATGGTAAATGTATCCTGTATATGTAAAAGCGCTTTGAGCAGTTGTTAAGACTGGAAGTGCTATACATTTACATTTAATTGTCTTGCATGTATGCCTTGCTGCCACCATAAATTGCCCCATGGGGACAATGTCAATAAAGTTAAAGGGAGAGACACCCGCTGCTTGTCAGTGCAGCACTGTTGCAACCATTAACAACACTGGCTTGCCCGTCATCCTCCCAAGCTCCACCTCTTGTCAAAAATATTAGATGCAGTTGAAAAAAAATGGCGAGGCACATATCACCAAGTCAGGGGCTTTAAAACAAGTCCACAAACCATGGGTGATTAACGAGTACTATGGTGCTGAGGAAGAGAGCTGCTGTGGTGGTCAACCTCATCACAATGCACCAGACCTGCCACAGTGGCATCTTCTTCCATCACTCAAGAGAATCCCTCATCCTTCCCCCTTGTCCTTCCACATCCAGCTCCTAGGGCTGCAGGGAGGTCTCTTCACAGATGGAGCGCATGTCTTGAAGTGACTCAAATACTGCACACCATCAACTCCCCTGGTAAATATTACAAGAAAATGTAATATTATAATGCACTCGAGGTGTTTTCTGTCTATACAGGAACAGTCATTTTATGACTGACTACTTTCACTTGTATGTAAAGCTGATTTAACTCCCACTGTATTCGTCCTTGCTTCCAGCAGCTGTGCAGGGAAGGTGGTGTTGATTATTCTTTGAAGTGTAGTGCGGCAATTACAGGCCTCTGTTCATAGGTCATTTATATGGAGCTCTCAGAGGCTCCCCCACCGTGCAGTCTTTTTCACATCTACCATTCGTGACGACAGCTAAAAGCACCGGACATTTCCCTGCTGGCATTAATGCCCAAGCTGGTGAACTTCCCACGGTTCTGAGGAGTCAAGGCCTCACTATGCCCTATGCTTAATACTAATACAGAGATTTGGACGTGCTATCTTTATCCACTACCCAGACACACAGTTAGGAGGATGTGAATGTATTTGAATGCAACATGGCACAGAACTAGGGGTGCAGATGTGCTGCAGCACCCCGTTGGCGAAATAGACAAACTGATATTACTGATATTAACCTACTCCTTTTAATTTCAATAAAATGTAATTTGATTTTACAATTTGGTTGGGACGAGATACACATAATTGATCAAATCATCTGCCAATTTTGCCAAGCGCGAGGCACCTTTGACACTCATTCATGAGTGAATAGTTGTGAACTTTCCGCTGGGTCAACAGTAAGAAGTCGTCTTGCCTATAACATGAAAGGCGCATTTGGGTTTTTTCATAAATCAGTCACAGGCTAACAAACCAATAACCTGAGTCAGAAAATTCAGCAACTGTAACTGAAAGGTAGCAGTAGCACCTCTCCACCTGTCACTCCCACAGCAACCCTGCTAGCAACGACAACGAGGCAGCTTACTTTTGATTTAATTCACTGATGGGTTCATACCCTTGTATTTTGTTGCGCAGTGGTTGAGCTTGCATGTCGGCCTATTCTGTACCAATGCCTAATTTTCCCTGTCTGGGTTTTGGATTTCATTCTTGTTTTAGTTTTTCCGCTTGTAGAGCGTACTGATGTAATGTAAATGTAAATGTGCTGTATTTTATAGCGCTTTTCCAGTCTTACACAACTGCTCAAAGCGCTTTTAC
>NW_022605627.1:209048-218379 GCF_008692095.1 Etheostoma spectabile | reverse complement strand
TGGAGCTCTCTTTACCTTGTCTCTCTTGGTTTTGCTGTAATAATAGTTTTAGACAGCTAGGGACTTATTTTGATACACTGAATTCCTCTCTCCTCTATCTTTCCATCTTTTCATTTATGTGCATCCATGTCCCAGAATGCTTGTTACTACCTAGCTCTGGGGAGTCATTCCCCGGAGTCTTATGTTCTTTTTCCCCAGCATGTTCCCTTGATCAGAGAGCTCCAAAATCAGGGTAGCAGCGGTCGCCTTGGTCCCGCTCCATGTTCTGTGATGCCATGTTCAACTGCTACACTGCAGTGCCCTGCTACGTCCTGCTACGTCCTCTACGTCCTGCTGTGCCTTGATGCCGCACAGCGTCCTGCTATGCCATGAACTACTACAAAGAACTGCTACAAACTACTATTTTTTCTATTTTTGTTATTGCCACTCTTCATTCTAACCCCACCGCCCGTCAGACACCGCCTACCAGAGCCTGGTCTGACCGAGGTTTCTGCCGAAAGGAAGTTTTTCCTCGCCACTGTCGCACTGTTCTTGCTCTGGAGGAAACTACTAGAACTGTTGGGTCCTTTAAATCTGGAGTGTGGTCTATCTGTAAGTGCTTGAGATAACTCTTGTTATGAATTGATACTATAAATAAAATTGAATTGAATTGAATTGAACCTGCCATTCTTCCAACTTTGGTGTGTTTATGAGCTTTAAGTCATAATGTAGAAATAACATGGAAGTACAAAAAAGATTCTCAGTCATTCAGGTCATAGAAGGTTAAATTCAAAGAGCAACTGGACTCGGTTGTTGGATCTGGAGGCTGGATGGATGTGGCTGGAGTCTCCCTGAAACTGGTTCTGGCTTGCCCTGCAGCATAGGGTGGCACAAGACGCAAGAAGTTGTGCAATGTTGCAATAGAGGCTCCACTGCCACTGCAGCGCCTCAGGGTGCCGTACATCTTTGAGCAGAAGAGCCAACTCCTGACAAAGATAGTCTCTATTAGGCGGCAGCAGTTGGGCCACTGTGTTGGGGAGCCCTTCGAGCCAAACCTCTTAACACCCATTCTCAAAAGTTTGCACTGGCTGCCTGTATTTTACAGGATGCACTACAAAAGGGATGTTTAATACAATATTTGTGAATAGACATCTCCGCATACTTTTGCAGGCTATGAGAGGCGACTGGAGAGTTTCACACCTTCAGAACAAATATCTATTAATCGGTATAGATTAGCCTTAGGTTTGGTATCCACATTATGCTAAACTATGATTACCCGTCTGCCCAATCAAAGGGGGACCCTAAGCTTATTTATTTGAATTTTGTAACTAGGACTTAATGATAACATGTGGAATCTTGCCACTTTACAGCGCTGTGCACTAAGGTCTGCCTCCACACAGATACATTAGTGTTAGGGAAAAAACACTATGGTTTGTTTGCATTCCTAAACCACAGTGTCTTGGCGGCACTAGCGCCGGACGCAGCAATGGTGATAGTGCAAAATTTCTCGGGCCAAAACTTTGAAAGAAAGTTTGATGAGGAAACAGGCTACATCAACAGTTTGTAGTACTCCCCAAATCTTAGATAACATTTTGCAATTATACAAATTAAACACGGACCTGATCGCCGGAGGTAAAGCTGGGATAAAGACTTGTTGACATCTTGACTTTTTGAAGCGCCAAGGCTACCGTACAAATCGTACTTTGACCTGCGTTGCGCGAGAGAGTTGATTGCAATATATGATCATAACGCTAGATGGGGAAAAATCTACACATTGGCCCTTTAAGCTGTCTGAATGAAAATGGGTTCTATGGGTCCACACAATTCTTCCCTTTACACAGACAAGCCCACTCAATACTATTTTCACCTATTCTAAAAATGGTTTGTTTGAATTTTTGCTACGAGGTCCCTACAGTCTTGGAATTGCTGAAATTGAGTATGATCAAAGCTGAAGTCTTGTAGATTTATTGATCACAGTTGTATTAATTTGTGATGTAGTCCCTGTTTCCGTTTCATTGTAGTGAGACTTTTTTTTTAAAACTGGACCTAACTGTATAAGACTGTTGTAACTCCACACGTCATTTAACTTTACACACACAAACTAGACCTATGGTTTATCTTAGGTATTCAATAATAGGGGTTTCTAACACTTGCTCAGGCACTCTAATATTATAATCTAATAGATTTGGAGTGGCCATAGAAAGATCTAATCTCTAAAGATGTAAAAACCTAAACACAGAATCTGGTGGGAGAAAACAAAGTTAGAATTACTTCAATTGTGGAAATCCAGTAAGAGTCTGACAAGGCTAGTTATTCACTTTAAACTAGATGAGTGATTCTTTTCTCTAATGCAAATTATGCTGAGTCATCAATAAATTAGTCATAACTAAAAAAAAATGTTTTTTGGAGCGATCATCGTACCCTTAGTTTTGTTACTCCTTAATGTTTGTAGTTTTTACGTTTTTTCAAGTTTCGTTTCGTTTCGTTTATTTCACACGTCATTATTGTACATTCAGACACAATTCCTGAGGCACAACAATCCTATACAGGACGCATGAATGGGAACCCCAAATAAGCTACTAAAACTTTTCAGAGGGGGCCCGAAAACAGTGTCTTTCTTTCGATGAGGGTCCGGTCAGGGCCACTCCCAGACGGATGGCAGCATTAATGTAGGCATCCAATGGTTTCTGTTGATAACAGAATCATCAAAAGATTGCAAAATTGAGAATAAAAAAAAAAAAAAAGCTATGAACAATTCCATAGACCCACGTTAATCAGTGCTTAAGCTATGGACATTTGAAATATGACTATGTCTAAGATTCCAACTGAGCCACCCCTCTGTAGGCTAATTGTAGTTTAAAAACATCTTTAAAATAATTCCCAGTTGTAGGCTGGAGGCGGCAATTTAGGCCCGGTGCCACCAACTTGCAATCCCTGGTAAAACCTGGTAATGTCACCCACTACACTAACTAACACGCAATATGTGTGAACAGACTAGCAATCAGGGGGCTTGCCGGTTGAATATCTAAATAAGACATGTCCTTAGTCCCTGACAAACTGAATCTTTATGTGGGATGCAAGATAATTTAATATTTTAATATGATCTATTACCTAACACATTTTTAAACTATCACTTTTTAACCCATTTAGTCGCTTTTTCATTGAATCTCAAAACTTTGAGAAGAAGATAATGCACAGTTCCCATCTACACAATAGAAGGCTTTCCTCTGTGTAGCATATCCATACAACAACATTTTGGCTGAATTGTCGTCCCTTTAAAAACTGCTCTTTTTATGTTTATTGTCTCCCCCCTTCCCCCAAACTGTTACACGAAATGTACTGTTTGTTAGAGCAGCACTGCATGGCCCAGTGCTTAATGTTGGTCTCTCTGACACACACACACACACACACACACACACACCACACCCACACCACACACACACCACACACACACACACACACACTGTCTTTCACATGGAGATTAACCTGAGGTCGTAGCCTATTTAGGAGATAACCACTCAAACTCACGCACGTGCACTGCATAATAACCTCCTTCACCGCTTCTACGTGAGTGACATTGTCAAACATTATGTCATTCACGGTCACTATCTGGTCCCCAACCCCAGTCCTTCTCTCTCCCCCGACGAGCCGGGCTCCACTAGGGACACGTAATCCCCACCTGCTCCGACCCCCGCGGATGCTGAAGCCTAGACCCCGTGGTGCTCCTGGAGCGCGTCAGGTTGACTTTGCGCATTCTCCAAAAGGACCCTCGAAAAACGGCGGGGGCCATGGAAGCCCGGTGCTCATGGATGGAACTGACATATTCCTGCAGCGTTGAGTCCCCCGTCTCCAAAGACCTCCGCACTGCCGTTGCGTGAGCAGCTCTGTCTTCAGTTAAAGTCCCTCGGACGTGTACTGGTCGAACAGCACTGTCGAACCTCGGAATGACCAGGCGAAGCAGGGCAGCAGCTGTCGTTTGCCGGGTGTTGAGACACTTGAGAGTTTGGACCGGTCGAAGACGTTGCGCTTGGCGTGGTAACATTGAGGACATGGATGAACTGCTCTCTCTCTCCAGTGGCTGAGCAGCAGGTTAAGAGCGTTGTGGAGCCTCCGACGTTTGCCGAAAGCGCACGCCGCCCGAGTTCACCGACGTGTTGATCGAAACGCGCTCCAGATCCGCGCTCATCCTACAACATAACGGGGAATCAGTGCATCATATACAGCCGGTAGAACGGACCAATCATATTTTAAAGCGATGTTTAAGTCGAACCTCCCGTTTGAAAGCAAAACGTTAAATAGCCCCCCCGCATCGGGCAACTTCAACGGTGACCGGGTACTATACGCGCGTACGGCGCTGATTGCGCTGCACACGGTGTGTCAGCTAGAAACAACCCATTGTCCCAAGCATGCTCGCATTCTTCTGCCTGAATAAATCTTTAGCCTAGTTCTTTAGTCTTTTCATTCCACTTAGACAAACGCTTTACCGCTGCCTTCACCGGGACGAGCTTCGGCGATTCAAATAGTGTCCGGTGATTTGTGAAACCCCATATACAGATCCGTGGAAGCTCCCTTTGTCCTTGCAAATTTTAAAACGTATATGACCTTCTCCATGTTTATTCTGTCCACAGAACAAACTCTATAGTCCTTCGGTTTCTAGGACGGCGCCCAATCTGTGCGCACTGGCAGGAGCGCTGATTTGGATGCTCTCAGAACCTCCGTGTATAGAAATGACGTGGTGTGTGTTGTGTGTTGTGTGTGTGTGTGTGTGGGTGTGTGTGTGTGTGGGGTGTGTGTGTGTGTGGGTGTGTGTGTGTGTTGCGTGCTGTGTGTGGGTTTGGGTGTGTGTTGCTTAGAAACTGACAACATTACTCACCCTTATTTAAATATTATTTTTGGCAATTCATGCCATGCATTGTTGAGTAAAAACAGGAATAGCAGGAGTTTAAATCTACAATTCCATTACAAAATGTCTTGGACAAAAGCATGTTGAATCCCTAAGGACAACTTAAAAGCATATGAATGCATTGCTTTGGGTTTCATCTTTAGATGTGTTGGTTGTCCTCCTTTACCTAAACAGTCCTGAATCTTCTATTACATGGATGTTGACATTAAATTCCTTTGGCCATTTTCAGGTGACACAATTAACTACTCTAAATCTGAAGCTATGCCCCTCACTCTTATGTATCTGGTGTGACTCTGCCCCATCCGTTTTGTCTACCTGGGCATAGTCATTACTTCCTCTCTCTTCGTAAGATTAAGTAAGACCTAGCAATGACAGCTTTGCCATTGTCTGTCCTAGGCAAGTTGAATCTTATCAGAATGGCTATACTTCTCCGGTTACTGTATCCTTTCCAAAGATCCCAGCCCTGCTAACGAGAAAATCACTTTCTGTTATAAATACTCTGTGACTTTCTTTTCTCTGGAGAACAAGCAACCAGTCTTGAACTCACTACGCTACAGCACCCCCTCGAGGTGGGGCTTGGCAGTTACCGGATTTTAGTCTGGCCGACCAGCCTTCTCAGTGGGGTTTAGTTGGGGTAAAAGACTGTGGGTACTTCTAACAAAGGGCACTGTGTTACCTTTTGATCAGCTTAGAGAGAAATACAACCTTCCGAATAACTTTTTTAGGTATTTGCAAATACCCATTTTCATTCTTTTTAAAAACCAGGTCTATCCTAATGGGTTTTCCACCTCAGCTGTGGAAAAGGCTCTCCTGAGCCTGACTCCAAAAACTCATTAGCAGGTTTTACAAGGCCCTGTCAATTTCAACCATTGCCTGTACTGTTCACGTCAGAACTCTCTGGAGTGGACTTTGGGTGACTGTCAATGTTTGGTCAGCCCTGCGGTTGCTAATTTACCACAAAGCCAGGGAAATGCAATTAAGGGTCAAACACAGGCCCAATCACACTGGTGAACGCCATAGGTTTAACCCCACGCGTCTCGAAAATATTGTAACAATGTAAGTGTTCTGAGATACATATTTCCACTGAATGCCCCTTTATGAATGACTTCTGGGTCAGAATATGTAAGAAATTGATGTAATTTCAAAAAATAACTATCCTAACTCCTGTTGGATATTCTGGGGTAAATCCTAAGCAATGGGTCTCCAGCTCCTCCAAATTAAGGCTGCTGGAGGTGCTTCTCTTTATTGCAGAAATGATTTCTGATCCTGTGGATCTCAGACTCTGTTCCCACAATTCCACGATGGACTTGAAGATTGTTGGAGCTTCTCCCATGGGAACTGTTAGCTCTGGCTCAGGGACATGCCTTTTTGCTTTTTCGAAATCTGGGACCACTTCTTGGACTATATTGGGGAAGATGTTGCAGGGACCCTTCAGAGTGGTCTCTATGGTCTAGCATTGGTCTGAATCTCAAAGTGTATTTCCAGATGACTGTAATGGCTACAGTAACTTTTTGACTGACTACGTTGAGTATGCCTCAAGTTTGCAAACCTTCCATTTTGTTTTATTTCGTTTTTATTATTTTATTTTATTCTATTTTATTTATTTTTATTTATTTTAATTACTTTCTGTTGTCTAGCGTTCGTTTTTAAAGAATTGTGGGTGGGCTAAAAGGGGCTTTATTCTTACTTATGGCTGTCTTCTTTTATACTGTATGTGTCCTTGAAACTTAATAAAGATGTTTTCAAAAAGATAGTGTTGGTTGGTTCATGGTTGGCTTTAGACAAGGTATAACTTTGTTTGAATCCCATTTTCTGCATTTCTGCATGGTTAGGGTTAGGGTTAGGTGGATATAAAAACCAGGAAAATTCAGTTTAGGTGGAAGGGGAGGAACAAAACAGGATTTTGAAACTGGGGGGACGTGGATTCAGATGACAGTCTGCTTGCAGCCTTTAAGCTGATCAGCTGCATAATGCCTCCCTGAGACTCCTTGTCATAACTAAACCTAAGGCTATTTTTAACAGCTATTTATGGAGCCCAGAGTTGTCTTCCTCCTCATGACGTAATAAGCTCCTCTGTCGCCGCATTGGCATATGAAGTTCCGGCAACACTACTGCCACACACGGTGCTGCTGAGGGGACAGAGCTCTTGAAGATGCTGCTGGTCCCCCAACCTCGGGAAGTGCTTGGTCAAAGCTAAGAAAAAAGAATTCATGGTCACTTAAAGTGACCTCTGCTACACATCTATTTTTTTTCATTTTCCCTGACTTCCGTGATTTAAAACATGTTTTGTGTAATGTAGGGGAGTAAATATTCCATTTTAACATTCCTCACAGTCATTTAAAGGGAAAACTGTAAGGCAAAGTGCTTAACATATTCCGTTAAGGAAATACAGCATAAAACTTTAAGAGATATTGAACGAAACTAGAACATCACTAGAGGCCAATAGAGTTTTGATGTGGTTCTAGAAATAAAAATCCCATTCTTTTTTCTCATTAGGATTTTGATTGTTAGCCATAATGTCTCAACCATGCAAGGTAAACTCACCACAAGCTACAAGATTGTGAAACAAAGATTTATGCCCCTGTAGAACCACATATCTGTATAATATCAGCCCTGTTTAAAGAAAAACATGTTTTATTCACAGTAAACATTCATGGTGAAGAACTGCACTACCCACAGGCCTAAGCATAACAGCAACATCTCTGATTGGTGGAGCTCGTGTTACCATGGAAATGTTTACCACACCTGGACCACATTTAGAGTCTCTCAAAGTAGAACGGGAGCCAGAGCGTTCAGCTATCAGGCTCCTCTCCTGTGGAACCGGGTTCCAGTTTGGGTCCGGAGGCAGACACCGTCTCCACATTTAAGAGTAGGCTTAAGACTTTCCTTTTTGATAAAGCTTATAGTTAGGGCATAGAATCGATATTGTAGGGAGTAGTAGTTAGTCACATAGTTTTCAGATTTATC
Organism: Etheostoma spectabile; assembly: GCF_008692095.1. NCBI lineage: Eukaryota > Metazoa > Chordata > Actinopteri > Perciformes > Percidae > Etheostoma > Etheostoma spectabile. The sequence continues at coordinate 210,530 of NW_022605627.1, read as the reverse complement.
TATCATAATCAAGAATATAATAAGTAAGGAGACTTGGCAACAGCCCATCCGTTGGGGAGAGTTCTAGCCCCCGGGCTGGAGCTCTCTTTACCTTGTCTCTTTGGTTTTGCTGTAATAATAGTTTTAGACAGCTAGGGACTTATTTTGATACACTGAATTCCTCTCTCCTCTATCTTTCCATCTTTTCATTTTTTGCATCCATGTCCCAGAAATGCTTGTTACTAACTAGCTCTGGAGTCATTCCCCGGAGTCTATCTTATGTTCTTTTTCCCCAGCATTTTCCCTTGATCAGAGAGGCTCCAAAATCAGGGTAGCACGGTCGCCTTGGTCCCGCTCCATGTTCTGGATGCCATGTTCAACTGCTACACTGCAGTGCCCTGCTACTCCTGCTACGTCCTGCTACTCCTGCTGTGCCTTGTAATGCCGCACAGCGTCCGCTATGCCATGACTACTACAAAGAACTGCTACAAACTACTATTTTTTCTATTTTTGTTATTGCCACTCTTCATTCTACCCCAACCGGCCCTTCAGACACCGCCTACCAAGAGCCTGGGTCTGACCGAGGTTTCTGCCGAAAAGGAAGTTTTTTCCGCCACTGTCCACTGTTGCTTGCTCTGGAGGAACCTACTAGAACTGTTGGGTCCTTGTAAATTCTGGAGTGTGGTCTATCTGTATATGTCTTGAATAACTCTTGTTATGAATTGATACTATAATAAAATTGAATTGAATTGAATTGAACCTCCATTCTTCCACTTTGGTGTGTTTATGGCTTTAAGTCATAATGTGAAATAACATGGAATACAAAAAGATCTCGTCATTAGGTCATAAAGTTAAATTCAAAGAGCAACTGGCTCGGTTGTTGGTACTGGAGGCTGGATGGATGTGGCTGGAGTCTCCTGAAACTGGTTTCTGGCTTGCCCGCAGCATAGGGTGGCACAAGACGCAAGAAGTTGTGCAATGTTGCATAGAGGCTCCACTGCCACTGCACCGCTCAGGTGTGCCGTACATCTTTGAGCAGAAGAGCCAACTCCTGACAAAGATAGTCTCTATTAGGCGCAGCAGTTGGCCACTGTGTTGGGGAGCCCTTCGAGCCAAACCTCTAACACCCATTCTCAAAGTTTGCTGGCTGCCTGTATTTTACAGGATGCACTACAATCCTGGTACTGCTTTTAGAGCTCTCCATGGACAGGCACCAGACTACATTAAGAACCTCATTCAGCCTTATGTTTCCACTAGGAACCTCCGGTCGTCTGATGGTTCCTCGGACCCATTTTAAGACCCGAGGAGACAGATCTTTTAAAGCTGTGGCGCCTCGCCTCTGGAATGAGCTACCTTGTACCATTCGTTCTCTTGTTTGTATAGACACTTTTAGGAAACAACTAAAGACCCACTTTTTTAAACTTGTTTTTTAGTTCACTACTGTGTTTTACTGTTTCTGTATGTTGTTTTAATTTATTTTTCTTTATAAACTTGTGCAGCACT
>NW_022605627.1:208767-209023 GCF_008692095.1 Etheostoma spectabile | reverse complement strand
TGTGACCCTGGTCTGTGAAAAGTGCTATAGAAATAAAGTTTACTTACTTACTTACTTAGTGCTCCTCACTCCAGAAGTGAAAACGGATTGCGGTTTTGGTGATCAGAAATGAAAAGCTTTGGTTGTATTACATGTGTTTATTATTCAGTGCCCCACTTCATTTGGATCGCCTTCCTTTCTTGTCTTTTGTTGTGCTGTTTGTCTAATTGTCTAAATGTCTAAGGGCGGCTGTGGCTCAGTGGTAGAGTGGTTGCCT
>NW_022605627.1:208571-208757 GCF_008692095.1 Etheostoma spectabile | reverse complement strand
TCGGAAGGTTGGTGGTTCGATCCCCGCCCCTTCAGTCATTGTTAAAGTGTCCTTGGGCAAGACACTGAACCCCGAGTTGCCCTGGTGCTGTGCATCGGAGTGTGAATGTTTATCTGATGAGCAGGTGGCACCTTGTAAGGCAGCCCTGGCCACAGTGTGTGAATGGTAAATGTATCCTGTAGATGT
>NW_022605627.1:199123-208561 GCF_008692095.1 Etheostoma spectabile | reverse complement strand
TGAGCAGTTGTTAAGACTGGAAAAGTGCTATACATTTACATTTAATTGTCTTGCATGTATGCCTTGCTGCACCATAAATTGCCCCATGGGGACAATGTCAATAAAGTTAAAGGGAGAGACACCCGCTGCTTGTCAGTGCAGCACTGTTGCAACCATTAACAACACTGGCTTGGCCGCGTCATCCTCCCAAGCTCCAACCTCTTGTCAAAAATTATTAGATGCAGTTGAAAAAAAATGGCGAGGCACATATCACCAAAGTCAGGGCTTTAAAACAGCAGTCCACAAACCAATGGGTGATTAACGAGTACTATGGTGCTGGAGGAAGGAGAGCTGCTGTGGTGGTCAACCTCATCACAATGCACCAGACCTGCCACAGTGGCATCTTCTTCCATCACTCAAGAGAATCCCTCATCCTTTCCCCCTTGTCCTTCCACATCCAGCTCCTAGGGCTGCAGGGAGGTCTCTTCACAGATGGAGCGCATGTCTTGAAGTGACTCAAATACTGCACACCATCAACTCCCCTGGTAAAATATTAACAAAAGAAAATGTAATATTATATAAAGCACTCGAGGTGTTTTCTGTCTATACAGGGAACAGTCATTTTATGACTGACTACTTTCACTTTGTATGTAAAGCTGATTTAACTCCCACTGTATTCGTCCTTGCTTCCAGCAGCTGTGGCAGGGGAAGGTGGGTGTTGATTATATGCTTTGGAAGTGTAGTGCAGCAATTACAGGCCTCTGTTTCATAGGTCATTTATATGGAGCTCTCAGAGGCTCCCCCCACCGTGCAGTTCTTTTTCACATCTACCATTCGTGACGACAGCTAAAAGCACCTGACATTTCCCTTGCTGGCAATTAATGCCCAAGCTGGTGAACTTCCCACGGTTCTGAGGGAGTCAAGGCCTCACTATGCCAACTATGCTTAATACTATATACAGAGATTTGGACTGCTATCTTTAGTCCACTACCCAGACACACAGTTAGGAGGATGTGAAATGTATTTGAATGCAACATGGCCACAGGAACTAGGGGTGCAGAGTGTGCTGCAGCACCCCGTTAGCGAAAAGTAGACAAACTAGATTACTGATATTAACCTACTCCTTTTAATTTCAATTAAATGTAATTTGATTTTACAATTTGGTTGGGACGAGATACACATAATTTGATCAGAATCAATCTGCCAATTTTGCCAAGCGCGAGGCACCTTTGACACTCATTCATGAGTGAAGATAGTTGTGGAAACTTTCCCGCTGGGTCAACAGTACAGAAGTCGTCTTGCCTATAACATGAAAGCGCATTTTGGGTTTTTTCATAAATCAGTCACAGGCTAACAAACCAAATAGACCTGAGTCAGAAAATTCAGCAACTGTAACTGAAAGAAGTAGCAGTAGCACCTCTCCACCTGTCACTCCCACAGCAACCCTGCTAGCAACAGACAACGAGGCAGCTTACTTTTGATTTAATTCACTGATGTGTTTCATACCCTTGTATTTTGTTGCGCAGTGGTTGAGCTTGCAGTCGGCCTATTCTGTACCAATGCCTAATTTTCCCTGTCTTGGGTTTTGGATTTCATTCTTGTTTTAGTTTTTCCGCTTGTAGAGCGTACTGATGTAAATGTAAATGTAAATGTGCTGTATTTATATAGCGCTTTTCCAGTCTTAACAACTGCTCAAAGCGCTTTTACATCTACAGGATACATTCACCATTCACACACATTCATACACTGTGGCCGGGGCTACCGTACAAGGTGCCACCTGCTCATCAGATAAACACTCACACATATTTATACTCCGATGCGCAGTGTGGTGGTTGACTTTGGCTGAAAATGTCACTATCGAATATTTGTTAGCACCTCCAACTCAAAATACGTTCCAGCAGCCATGGAATGTAAGCTGTATTGGCAAGGTGTAAGACTATCTATACTTCAGTCTAAGTAAGTGCCAGTTTGCATTTGTTGCCTTTGGTATCATAAAAAAGGAGAAAAGACCTAATGCCAGAAATCTATGGAAACCAAATAGGGTCAGACATATTGTGGCTGTATACCATCATATCTGAATGTGTGAAAACATTTTCTATGAACACATACATATGTGTGAATGAGTAAAAACTAATTGATAAATTGGATTCAAATGTTTGAATGTGTAAAAATCTCTATCTCAACAAATAGATTTAGTTTTAACTACTGGAGACAGGTGGCAGCAGAATGCTTGAATCCTCTTGGCAGCATGGTTGACAGGATTTTAGAATTCAGGATTAATAGAACCTCCGACCACAAAGTGGGTTGCAATGGCACAGTGGTGCTGTCCGTATTTCCGCTCAACGACTCCACAGGAAGTGAAGCAACTGCAGAAGTTTCTAAAGAAAACCAAAATATGAGATATTTTTGTCTTGTTATGTTTGTAGTGAATAAAACTCCAAGTGTTCAACCTTGTATTCATTTTATTTATTCAGCTGTGCAACTGATGAATGGTAATAACAGATTTTTGAGTACTTGTGTTATAATATGATGTGCCATAATCAATTTTTTTTTTAAATAGTTGGCAATTTAATTTTTAATTATTGATTATTTTATGTTGCATTTTTATACATTTTACACTCCTGGGCCTAGTTTTTTCTGATCACGGATTGGATCAAATCTTGGAAATGTTTTTTTCAAAAGCAAAAGAGGGATTCCGAACTGAGATCAGACCATGTAATCCGAATTTACATTTGATCTGGATAAAACCTTCCCTTTGGGTTTTTCAAAGCTTAGAACTTGGTTCGGGATTTATTTGATCCAAAAAAAAACAGGATCATCCTGATCCCATCAGAAGGGTGAATTCAGTTGTGATTTTGTTAACCAAATAAAATCAGAGAGTTTTTTTTAAGTGAATGATCACAAATCAATTTTTACATTTCTATTTATTTGAACATGTATGAAGCATCTCACATCTAATATATATAATACTATTGGATAGTATTGTATTTTTTTTTATTTAACATTATAACAAAATAAGGAATGTAAAATGTTTCTGTTTATTACAGTGTTTCTGTTTCTTAAAATTAAAACAAACATCTTTTGTTCTTTGCTAAACCAGTAGACTACACTGTTGGTTCCATTAAAGGCTCTGGTAAAAAGGATTAGGTAAGTGATCCAATCCAATGTTCCTTTAAAAAACTAGCATGAAAGTAAGATGGATCAGGAGATCCTGGATAGCAAAACATGGGATTTCCAAATCTGGATCAATTTGATCCAGTAAACAAATTATTTGGAACTGCTGCCACAGGCTTGCCTCAGGCTTGAACTAAAGTTATGCTAACACTTTACATGATTTGTGAATACATGCATGAATTAATTTATGATTTGTGCAGCAATTTATTCCTTTATATCTTATGAATCATCAGGAATTGACATGAGTTTGTAGCCTCGGAGGAAGGGGGAAGCCCTTTGCAGATCTTTAGTGAAGGCTAACTTTCTCTTCTGCATTGCTGTAGTCATTATGACCTAGTGTAGCCTAGCTACATAGCTACCAATGGCTTAACCGTTAAAACGAGACATAAGAAGGGGCATTGTTTACAAATATACATTGTAACACTGGCCACACAGATTATGCAGACACGACTCTATGATTGACTGATACACACACATTGTTCAAATCACACGCTGGACGCTTTATTAGTTTTTCTACAGTTTATTTAATGATCGGGCTGTAATAAGACCACATAGGCTATGTAATCACTGACAACAGGGACAACTTCATGTCAGGCATCCCCCGCTCTGATCCTGTTGTCTGTCTGTATGTTTGTTGTCTCGGTCTGTGCATCATGGTTCCTGTTGCCATGCAACCTGGGGAGGTGTGGCCTCCTTCACTCATCACCTGTTCCTGCTCAGCCTAATCACCATCACCTGTTCCTGCTCAGCCTAATCACCAGCACCCACCTGTGTCTCATCATCATCACCACGGCTCTATACCGTGACCTGACATCCAGTCCCTGTCGGATCGTTAGTCTTCTCATTGTGTTTGGCGCCTCATTGACTTTTGCCTGTCGTCGTTTTGCTCCTGTCTGTCTTCGTGTTTGGTAAGCGTCTGTCTCTCTGTCTTCACCTCCAGTTATCCTGCTATGGACTGTCAACACTCTTCACCCCGGATTGTCTTCACTCACCTGCCGCAAAGAATTTCCCTCTGTTTCACCTTGGTTGTTCATCTGGTGCACGATTAGTATCAATAAACTCTCAAGGAACTTCTCCTTGTCTGCGTTTGGTTATTCGCCAGCCGGGTCTGACACTTCAGTGTTGGTGTAAAACCGTGACTTTTACACTCTCAAAAGGCAAACCCAGTGGTCTATCACTCAATTAGAATTTGGTCTCAATTTAGACAACATTTTAAGTTGCAGACAACATCCATACATTCCCCCATAAAGAATAATTATAACTTCCCACCTTCTCTTTTCAGATGCAACCTTTGGAACTTGGTCCTCAAAGGGCATTAAGTCTATTTCCAATCGTTTGGGAGGGCAAGTTCGGATCATTTGCCCAACTCTCTCATATTTAATTTACCAGTCTCACTTCTTTAGATTCCCAAATAAACACTTGTCCAGAAAAACATAACCTCCTTTCCAGATTTGCCATTAGGCAACATGGTTGACCAGATTCTTTTGTTAGCCCCTTCACGTAAAGGTGTAATCTCAATTCTTTACAACAGCATATGCAATATCTACCCACACTCTTTGCAGGATTCAGAGACTTTGGAGGAGGACTTGGTGAGGAATTTACAGATATCAATGGAAAGCGGTGCTAGCTTAGTACAACATCTTCTCCCTGTGCCAGACACAGCGTGATACAACTCAAAATAGTTCTACGGTACACTTGACCAAAACAAGGCTGGTGAAAATCTCCCTAATATAGACCCCCATGCCCTCAGCTGTAAAGGTCAACCAGCGGACCATATACATATGTTCTGGTCTTGCCCAAACTTAATGCTTCTGGGCTAACATTTTTGGTGCCTACTCTAAGATGCTTCGAAGAAACATCGATCCACCCTGTAAGTGCACTATTGGAATAGCCCTTGAAAATCGCCCCCTTGTAGCATTCACCTCCCTGATTGCCAGGCGTTCTCATCCTGCTCTCTTGGAAGGAACATGCTCCCCCCAGCTTACAAGGTGATTAGAGATGTGTATTATTTCCTAAAGCTCGAAAATCATACACCCTTAAGGCTCCCTGCAAACATTCAGGAAGGTCTGGGCCCCCTTTTAAGTACTATGAGAGCTTGTTAACACCATTAATTATGGATGACTAAGGTTGTTATCATGAGACTGAAGCGGCAGCCCCCCCCCCCCCCTTTTTTATGTAACTTTATTATTTATTTTATTTTTAATTTATTTATTTATTTTCTTCTTTACGTATTTCATTTCACTTGTCTTATTTACTGAGATTCCTACTTTTACTATTATGTCACTGGGACATTATTTTGATCTGGACCTATAGGGACAAACTGGGATGGATGGGTGGGTGGGTTGAGGTGTGTATACTTTTCATGTTGGTTAATTTCTGCATAACACAGCCATATATTGTTTGTCCATATTCGGTCCATTATGTGCTGTAGAAAATGCTACATTGTTTATGAAAATCAATAAAAACTGTTAAAACAAAAAAGAAATGCCTGTTACTAACCTGGCTCCGGGAGTCATTCCCCGAGTCCTTTTGTTCTTTTTTTCCCAAGCATGTTCCCTCGGATCAGAGAGCTAAAAAATAGAGTACCAGCTGTTGCCATGGGTCCCCTACACGTTCTGCGATACCATGTTCATCTTGCTACACTCTGCGGTGCCCAGCTACGTCCTGCTGTGCCTGTAGATTGATTAGATTAGATTAGATTCAACTTTATTGTCATTACACATATACAGTACAGGCAACGAAATGCAGTTTGGGTCTAACCAATGTCAATAGCAGTAAGTGCAGGATATATACAATGGTTCCATAAGTGCAAGACATGGATATGTGATGATAAATATAGAAAAGAATACTATTATAACAGAGTTTTACAGATGGGTTTGTCCTATGAATACAAATATAGATAACAGTATTGTGAGCAAGATTTACAGGCTAGGAATTGGTGGATATTACTATATTTGCAAATTTTTACAGATGTGCAAATAGCATATATACTATGGTTTACAGATTTTCCAGTGAGTATGTACTATAATTATATATATACAGGCGCTATTATTATTATTATTGACAGAATTTTTACAGATAGCTATAAAAGTTGGCTAAAATGAGCAGATAAACAATGTTTAAAGGTGGTACAAATAAGTAAAAGTTTGGGCAGAAACTATCCGAATTAAAGTGCAGTGGAAAGTAATTGCATTACAGTAAAGTACGGTAGTGCAGATGTAATGTAAACATTGGTACTGTAATAACAGTCAGCGTGCAAATTGAAATGTAAGTAGTGCAAAAAGATGCCGATGTAACAGTCTTACTATAGTACAGTCAGTGCAGGTGAACATTATAATATTGCAGATAACAAAATGGAGCCGGTGTGAGGAGGGAGAGGAGAGTCTATCAGTATATGAGGGGAGTGGGATCAACTGAGGAACGGAGTTCAATAAAGAGACAGCTCTGGGGAAAAAACTGTTCTTTAGTCTGCGGTCCTGGTCCGGAGGACCCTGAACAACCTGCCGGAGGGCAGGAGAGAAAACAGTCTGTGGGCTGGATGAGAGGAGTCCTTCAGGATGCTGCGAGCTCGATGCAGACAGCGTTTCTTCTGGATGTGCTCGATGGGGTAGTGGAGTCCCGGTGATGCGCTGGGCGGTTTTCACCACCCGCTGCAGTGCCTTGCGCTCTGCCCAGAACAGCTCCCATACCATCCACACTGTTGCACAGTTTGGTCAGATGCTTTCTATTGCACAGGCGATAGAAGTTCACCAGTAGTCGAGGAAAGGTGATTCTTCCTCAGTGTCCTCAGGAAGAAGAGCGCTGTGAGTCTTCTTGACCAGCAGAGGTGTTGGTTGACCAGGACTGTCCCCCGAGATGTGGATCCCCAGAAACTGAAACTGGAGACACGCTTAACAGCCATTCCATTGATGTGGATGGTGTCGTGCGTGCCTCTTGGTGCTCTTTTTCTGAAGTCCACGATGGCTCCTTGGTTTTGGTGTGTTGAGGAGCTGGTTATTTTCAGTGCACCATGTGGCCAGGTGCTGAATCTCCTCCCTATAGGCAGTCTCATCGTTGTTGCTGATGAACCATCACCGTAGTGCCGTCCAGCAACCTTGATGATGGAATTAGATTCGAACACAGGCTTGCAGTCGGAGGTGAGAGGGAGTAGAGAAACGGGCTCCACACAGCCCTGTGGTACACCAGTGTTGAGTGTGATGGACGTGGAGCCAGTTGGAGCCTGATCGACATTCTGGGTCGGTGGTGAGAAAGTCCAAATCCAATTGCACGTGGAGGTGTTGATGCCCAGTCTCCAAGTTTGGCTATAACTTGGCCGGATGACAGTGTTGAATGCTGACTGAAGTCACAAACTATTCGTGCATAAGTGTTCTTATTGTCCAGATGTGTGAGCACAGAGTGCCAGTGCCATGGAAACCGCACCTCTGTGCTCCTATTGCTACGGTTAGGCAAACTGGTGTGAGTCCAATGTGGATTGTAGCGAGTCTTTAGTGTGGCCAGGACCAGCCGCTCAAAGCACTTCATTACGATGGGTTGAGTGCTACAGTCGGTAGTCGTTAAGGCACTTCGGGCTGGAGTGTTTTGGCACTGGCACAATGGAAGTGCATTTAAAGCATGTTGGTACGCTGCTTGGGCAAGAGACAGGTTGAAGATGTCTGTAAAAACCCCAGCGAGCTGCTCCGCACATGCCCTGAGTACGCGTCCAGGATGTTATACGTCCAGCAGCCTTGTGCGTGCTGATCCTGCTCAGTGCCTTGCAGACATCTGTGGAGGAGAGTGTGATGGGGGGGTGGTCAGCTGAGGGTTTGAGCTTGGTGGCAGTTTCTCTGTTGTCTCTTTCAAAGCGAGCATAAAAGTCATTAAGCTCGTTCAGGAAGTTGACATCAGTGGCTGCGGGGGTGGAGTGAGTGGGTTTGTAGTCACTGATGGCCTGAATGCCCTGCCACATGCGTCGAGGGTCAGCGTTGGAGTATCCCTCTATCTTCAGCTTGTAGCAGTGCTTGGCCTCTTTAATGCCCCTTTTCAGATTTGCCCTGGATGTGCTATAGGCCTGTGCGTCTCCTGATCTGAAGGCGTATTGCGTGTCTTCAATAAAGTCACACTTCCTGTTCATCCATGGCTTCTGATTTGGGTATGTGTGATCTGCTTCTGGGTTGTAACAGTGTCTATGGTGGTGTTAATATAATCCAGTACAGAGGAGGTGTGCAGTCAATGTCCGTGTGAGAGCCACTGGTGGCTTGAGTAGCAAACATACTCCAGTCTGTGTGTAGAAACCTTTCCTGAGGTGATGCTCTGCTCCTGCGGCCACACCCTTGATGGTCTTCACTGATGGCTTCACGCGGTTGATGAGAGGTGCATATTTGGGGTGAGAACAAGAAAGGTGATCTACTGTCCCAGGTGGGGGAGGGTGTCGGACGTAGGCTCCAGCCATGTTTGTGTAAACATGGTCAAAGTTTTGTTTCCTCTGGTGTGGACAAGAACATGCTGTTGAATTTTTGGTAGCACTGACTTCAAGTTTGAATGATTAAAATCACCCGCAACATAACGCAGCTTCCGGGTTGAACGTCTTGTTGTTTACTGATGGCTGCGTGGAGTTCTTTCTTCAGCGCAACCTTGCGTCAGCGTCCGGGGGAATATAGGCTGCATTGATAATCGTACAAGTGAACTCCCGTGGTAGATGAAACGTTCTACATTTAACCATGAGAAACCAAGGTTAGCTGAACAATGTCTACCAACAGTACAGAGTTTGTGCACCAAGCTTTTTAATGTAAATGCCGACCACCACCTCTGATCTTTGCCGGAGCCATCTAAGTGTTCTATCCCGCCGGAATTGTGGCGTCCCGCTAGCTCGAATCCATTGTCCGGTATTGCGCTGTTTAAACCATGTTTCCATGAAGATTATGACATTACAGTTCAAAAGTCTCATACGTGGTGTAATGCTGAGTCGGATCTCCTCCATTTTGTTCATCAGCGACCGTCATAGGCAAGGAAAATGCTGGTAAAGAGAGCCTGTGTGGGTTTTAGCTTTTAGCTTAGCTCTTAGTTCCTCCGCGCTCCCTCTCGCTTTGTTACGATCTCGCGCCGCCTGCGTCACTTCCGCCCGACCGCAGTGCGTAGCCTCGGGTCGTTCTGGCGATCTCAGGAAGGAGTCGAAGATTGTCCGTAAAACTGTCGGAAATTTGCGACCAATGTCCAAAGCTCACTCGGTTGTACGATGTAAAGGCACAGCTGTTCGTACCGAACAGACCCGAAATGCCCACAGTGCCCTTCTAGTGCCACTGGAACATT
>NW_022605627.1:198961-199098 GCF_008692095.1 Etheostoma spectabile | reverse complement strand
TCTGTCTTCGTGTTTGGTAACGTCTGTCTCTCTGTCTTCACCTCCAGTTATCCTGCTATGGACTGTCAACACTCTTCACCCCCGGATTGTCTTCACTCACCTGCCGTCAAAGCATTTCCCTCTGTTTCACCTTGGTT
>NW_022605627.1:197672-198951 GCF_008692095.1 Etheostoma spectabile | reverse complement strand
TGCACGGATTAGTATCAATAAACTCTCAATGAACTTCTCCTTGTCTGCGTTTGGGTTATTCTGCCAGCCGGGTCTGACACTTCATAGTTGTTGGTGTAAACCGTGACTTTTAAACATCTCAAAAGGCAAACCCAGTGGTCTATCACTCAATTAGAATTTGGTCTCAATTTAGACAACATTTTAAGTTGCAGACAACATCCATACATTCCCCCATAAAGAATAATTATAACTTCCCACCTTCTCTTTCAGATGCAACCTTTGGAACTTGGTCCTCAAAGGGCATTAAGTCTATTTCCAATCTGTTTGTGGAGGGCAAGTTCGGATCATTTGCCCAACTCTCTCAATTATTTAATTTACCAGTCTCACTTCTTTAGATTCCTCCAAATTAAACACTTTGTCCAGAAAAACATAACCTCCTTTCCAGATTTGCCAGTAGGCAACATGGTTGACCAGATTCTTTTGTTAGCCCCTTCACGTAAAGGTGTAATCTCAATTCTTTACAACAGCATATGCAATATCTACCCACACTCTTTGCAGGATGTCAGGAGACTTTGGGAGGAGGATCTTGGTGAGGAATTACAGATGATCAATGGAAAGCGGGCTAGAATAGTTCATAAATTCTTCTCCCTGTGCCAGACACAGCGTGATACAACTCAAAATAGTTCTACGAGTACACTTGACCAAAACAAGGCTGGTGAAAATCTTCCCTAATATAGACCCCTCATGCCCTCGCTGTAAAGGTCAACCAGCGGACCATATACATTATGTTCTGGTCTGCCCCAAACTTAATGCTTCTGGGCTAACATTTTTGGTGCCTACTCTAAGATGCTTCGAAGAAACATCGATCCTAACACCGTAAGTGCCCTATTTGGAATAGCCCTTGAAAATCGCCCCCTGTTAGCATTCACCTCCCTGATTGCCAGGCGTCTCATCCGCTCTCTGGAAGGAACATGTCCCCCAGCTTACAAGGGGATTAGAGATGTTAGTATTTCCTAAAGCTCGAAAAGATCAGATCACACCTTAAGGCTCCCTGCAAACATAGGAGTCTGGGCCCCCTTTTTAGAGTACTATGAGAGCTTGTTAACACCATTAATTATGGATGACTAAGGTGTTATCATGAGACTGAAGCGGCAGAGCCCCCCCCCCCTTTTTAATGTGAACTTTATTTATTTATTTATTTTCTTCTTTACGTATTTCATTTCACTTGTCTTATTTACTGAGATTCCTACTTTTACTATTATTGTCACTGGGACAATTATTCTTGATCTGGACCTATAGG
>NW_022605627.1:197543-197662 GCF_008692095.1 Etheostoma spectabile | reverse complement strand
GATGGATGGGTGGGTGGGTTGAGGTGTGGGATACTTTTCATGTTGGTTAATTTCTGCATAACACAGCCATATATTGTTTGTCCATATTCGGTCCATTATGTGCTGTAGAAAATGCTACA
>NW_022605627.1:197359-197533 GCF_008692095.1 Etheostoma spectabile | reverse complement strand
AAAATCAATAAAAACTGTTAAAACAAAAAAGAAATGCCTGTTACTAACCTGGCTCCGGGGAGTCATTCCCCGGAGTCCTTTTGTTCTTTTTTCCCAAGCATGTTCCCTCGGATCAGAGAGGCTAAAAAATCAGAGTACCAGCTGTTGCCATGGTCCCGCTACACGTTCTGCGAT
>NW_022605627.1:174504-197349 GCF_008692095.1 Etheostoma spectabile | reverse complement strand
TCTTGCTACACTCTGCGGTGCCCAGCTACGTCCTGCTGTGCCTGTAGATTAGATTAGATTAGATTAGATTCAACTTTATTGTCATTACACATATACAGGTACAAGGCGGCCCTGTAATCCTGCTACGCTTTGCAGTGCCATGCATAACGTCTGCTGTGCCTTGTAATGCGCAACAGTGCCATGCTATGCCATGAACTACTACAAAGAAATACGACAAATACTATTTTTGGACTGTTAGTGCCACTCTTCTTTTAACCCCAACCCGGCGTTTGTCGGTACTGTCCGAGGTTTCTCCTTAAAGGGAGTTTCCTCGCCATTGTCGCAACTGTTGCGTGCTTGGAGGGAACTACTTGAACTGTTGGGTCCTTGTAAAATTACGGAGTTTGGTCTAGACCTAAATCTAGTTGTAAAGTTCTCAAGATAACTCTGGTTCTGATTGGATACTAGACATAACATTTTAGTGAAAATGAATTGCAGGGCATAGAAAGGGCGTGGCAGGGCACTGCAGGTGCAGCCGGCTTGCAGGGCGTAGCAGGGAACTGCGGGTGTATCCGGGATAGTAGCAGCGCGCGAGCAGGACCAAGGTGCCCCCTAAGCCAAGAAAAACGGTAGTGGAAGAAAAAAATAAGGACCAGTTGCTAAAGTAGTAACAAGCATTTCGGGGGACATGGATGCAAACTGATGGAAAGAGAGAGGAGAGAGGAGCTCAGTGGGTTCAAAGAAATCCTTCTGCGTCTAAAACTATAAACACCATAACAGAGCTCGGTCCAAGGCTTATGAGGGTTGATAGATAAGTCTGACAACGAGGAGAGGTGAACGCATGCATCTCCTCACTACCTAACCATAAATAAGTCTAATCAAAGAGCAGAGTTTAAGTTTACTCTTCAATGTGGTGAGGTGTCCGCCTCCCAAAAAAACCTGATAGTTAGGGAATTAATGATTGTCGAACAAATGCAGGTCATCCAGGTCATCCAGGTTTTTATGTCTAATGCATTAGGATTATGATATGGTTTGGAGGGACAGCCTTAAGTAATGTGAACTTATCCTTTAATCAATTCTCCTTTTTAAAGGCGCTGGGGTTTAATGAAAACTGCAGCTGTGTATTAGAATAACAGCTGGGTGTAACAGTTGCTGACATTCATTATCATTAATCAAGGTCAGAATGACAGAAAATACCAACTACTAGTGTTCTTCCGTAACAATTCTAGAGGCATGGCGGAAACAGACTATCTTTCTACCTGTCTTAAACCTTCCATTAGAGTGTTTTTGGGTGTGCTCAGACGTACCTGTACGTGTTTTCTGCAGTACGTTTTATCTCAGGACACTCCACGCCCTCCATACACTACTGCCAACCCACTCACCGCTGGCAGCCTCAGAGCTCCCAAGACCCAGGCCAACGCAGCAGCGACCAGGAATATCTACCTCTAAAAAGTCGATTCATCCAGGAAAGCTGAACATTTGAATGCTTATGCACACGCACACGACACACGTCATGACACAAACAAGATGAGACCACAAAAGGTCATCACAGTTCAATAGATGTATTAAAGGGTTGGGGTAGTAGGAGTTTCAGAGGTACCGGGAAATCAAAAAAAATTCAGCACATGTGTAGATCCCAGTAGAGAGAGGAGCTGGATGATCCGAGAAGGTACGGAGCAGGAGAATACAGGAGAATCCAGAGAAATGTGAGCGGATTTTCCGGGATTTCAGTAGAGGTCAAAAAGGCTTTTCCCAAAACCAGGCAGGTAACCGGTACTGGTAACAGAACGATCTGACAAGTGAGACTGAAAAACAAGGCATTATATACGGACATGGATATAGGTCAATGAGGGTGAGGCAGGAGCAGAGCACAACCAGGTGAAAGTCATCAAACCTCAAATCAGCGTGTTACCAGGCAGAGAGAGGGCTCATTGACACACAACACAACACAAACACACACACACACACACACACACACACAAACACACCCACAAACACACAACTCATACACTCACACACTCACACACTCACACACACACACACACACACACACACAAACACACTCTCCATTTCTTTTACATGATCTAAATACAGGAGGATTGTGTGGATTGTGAAGACATCTTTGTAGGTTGAACGTAGCAAGGGGATGCTATGTGTCCTGATTAATCAATGGGATACTCAGGAGAGGCAGAGGTAGTAAGGTCTGGAATAACTATTAATTCTGCATGCGGGGACAGTGACTGAAGAAATGAATTTATTATGTGAAATAACGGATATAAAAATGGATTAATAAGAACATACTTACTGTTCCACACTTGACACAAAAATTAGTTCTTGCCTTGCCAACATCGCCACAGCCGCTGGGCCGTAAAAGTCTGCCTCCACCACAAATACATGCTAGGATAGGCAGGAAAAAAAAGGCTCTGGCTTTGAAGGGATTTTGCAAAACAACAATATACGAAGAGAGACATCCTTGTGCATGAAGCCACAAGCAGGATGCCAGGGTTCATCTTGAAAATGTACATTGTGATTTAGACTAGCATTACATTAAATTCTCTCTGTCAGGTTACTCAGAACACGTGAGTTTAAATTGAAGAGGATGATGATTTTTCAAACTCTTCCAGCAGAGAATAAGTGAACCATGGCAACCTGCTGCTGTGTAGAAGAAAAGCAGATACTGACGCCTTATGTTGCATCAATTTAATTAATTTTGTTTTTTAATAAGGACATAGGAGCTTGTCCACAAACACATAAAAAATATGATTATAGCCATTAACAATCCTTACTTAAATGGTAGCATGAGACCCAAACTGGAATCATTGATTTTGTTGTAATTTAACCTGATCTTAAGTGGAGAAAAAAAACAGATATAGATATGTAGAATGGTACAGGTATGTTTGATTTCTGATGCCGATCAATATTTTGATTACGACATGAACAATTTCTGAGATTGGGTTTAGAAGAAAGTATAGTATTCATATTAGAGATATGGTTATTATTTAGTTTACACACCACTTCAGCACTAACTCCTGTTATTGCTAATATACAAGTACATTGGCATTTTAGGGGGCGACTAATGTTTAGTACTAGTAATACTAATACAATACTAATACTAATACTAATAATAAATACTAATACCAATTACAGTCAATCAAATCAGTCAAACTAAGGTAGAAATGTGGAATGATCTTAGTTTCATAACCCATTTTCAGAACTGCAAGTTTTTACTGTCAGGTTGGTAGTGAAATAAGTATCCTAGATCGATTCGTCCAATAGCAACTTAGGGGGTAGCAGATATACGTATGCATATAAAAATACAGACAAATACAAGATTGGGTCATGAAAACTGCTGACTTAGTGGACTGGAACCATTTTGGACCAATTCAGCCATTGATAAAAACACCACTTCCTAATAACCACCTAAAAAGTTACTTACACTGATTGGACAGATCATAATATAATTAAAAAACTTTGATCTTTTAATATATTTCTACTCCTTGTTCACAGCATGATGGTGGAGTAAAGGGAGCAGAGGGAGGCTCGGTGGTGGTGAGGTCACACCCGTTACACGGTGGGTGTCTTTCCCGCTGGACACACCGTACCTGAAGTGAAGGAAAAATTGCACGAAATTGGCCGTCAGCCGGCGTCTCAAGGCTGCGCCTCAGGTAACAAAGGCATGCCAGCACACTCTGTCTTTTGAATTTCAACAAAGTGCGGTTAATTCTAAAAAGATGCCTTTTCTTGTCAATCCACCATGTGGATCCAATATTTGTGGATAAGAAAATTAACATGATACATAGACACTGAAGCTTGCAGTTTCACAAGCAATGAACAAGCGCTCCTTGATGAAAGCAGCAATAAATAGCAGAAATATGATTGAGACAGCATTCATCATGGGATTAAAAATAAGTTCTAGAACCCTGTACATACATCTAAGGATCACTAAGTTGTTTTTCTATCGTCTGTCTACCCATTTTTGGCCCAGATACCATCCATTACATCTATTCACCTGCTACCTACTCCCCCTCACCAATCCTGCTCTCTTACTTCAGATTAAAAGCAGCATGGTTGCACGGGTCCTGATTACTCTGGGTTGGGGACGTAGAGCCTAGCTGCACCGGGACAAGAGGTGTGGATGAGGTGCAGAGCCACCCTGTGGTGCCAGGTGAGAATTAAAGTACAACTACATAGCATCAGGCTTGAAATCGGGACATCAGTTTGCAAGGAGTGTGTCCTGGTGCAGCTGCCACCGGCCAGCATCTTCAACATATATAATAAAAGTTGCACTAAACAACACAATGTTTTATAGGGTATCAAAGATGGGATATCTGCGGCAAGGGTTAAAGTGCTTCTTTTTTTCAGTGAACACTTCACTTCAACCCACTGTACACTACTGCTGAACCACAAACCACAGATAGAAAAATCAGAGAGTTGAACCAGGGACAATGTATCCCAAAGAAAAAAAAGTAGTAATTAGTTAGGAACATGCATCTTCACATTGCACGGTGATCTCCATGGTCTGTGCCCCCATTACGGTTTTGCATTGTTGATTCTTGTTTTTCCGATACCTATAGGATAAATCCATCCTCCACTACATTAGATTTATCTGGAGGGTCGGGTTGGAGAGGGCAGCAGCTCCAGCAGGGGGCCCTGACTTCCCTTTCCCGAGAACATTTATGGCTATGGCCCTGATCCCAAGGACATTCCAGGCCAGGGTGCAGATGAATAATCCCTCCAACAAGTCCTGGGTCTTCCTCTGGGCCGTCCAGGGGGCATCCTTACCAGGATTGCCCGACAACTCCATGGCTCTTTCGAGTGTTAGCACTGGCGAAATATTATTATACTTTTACAAAAATGGTGAGGCCCAAACAACAGTCTGTGACAACAAGTCAGTGACCGAAAGAAGGCTCAACTTATAACAATAACTAATTTCGGCAGTCCAATTGATGAAACAATACAAAAATAAAACCAACTAATGGCAGAAGGGTTCTTGACAACAACATGATAGCATCATGAGCTTACAAGGTAGGATGCATGCAACAATACTAGGGCTGTAACAATATGCGAATCAAACCCCAAATCGCGACGCTCAGATCCATGAACTGTGAGGTGAGAGGTCGAAATTCGCCGACACCACACCTTCAACTTCCAGAGTTATCGTCCGTCAAGATCCAATGATACCACATCTTAAATAATATTAGTATTAGTAAATTATGTTATGAATGGCCATGTCGACTCAGGTTACTGGTTGATTCCCTACGTTCAGTAACTTTTTTACCGTTAGCATCCTTACGTACCGCAGGTTAAGTGATGAGGGCTGGCTGCTAGCTGGCTGGGGGCTGATCTGGTGGATGTGTCCATGGGCTGGGGCTGTTGTCAGTTGATGAAGCTGGCAGCTTAGGGCAAGTAGGCCAGGAAAGACAGGGGTAGGTCGCTAAGTAAATTACATTATAGATTAGGGTTATCTATACAGTTTAACCTTACTGATGAACTTTGTGGGTTAGCCCAGAGCTGTTAACCCTTGGTTCAACAACAAACAATCATACTACAAAAAAAACTGAGAGTTGTGTGTGGTAATGTTACCACAATAATTATCTGAACGTAATAGATCAAGCATACATAAGTACTTGTCACCTATGGACCTTTACAGTAGGCAACAACGCAGTTTTCCTCTTTTGTCCCCCCACTGGTTGGAAGCTAATGTACTGTTCCATTATTCTTATGTCTCCGTGAACGAGTAATTCAATTCAATTTCATTATTTATAGTATCAATTCATAACAAGAGTATCTCAAGACAGTAGAGTGAGTGAGTAGGTCTAGAACCACACCAGAATTTACAGGACCCAACAGTTCTAGTAGTTTTCCTCCAGAGCAAGCAACAGTGAGACAGTGGCGAGGAAAAACTTCTGTTAGGCAGAAACGTCGGACAGACAGGCTCTTGATAGGCGGTGTTGACGGGCCGGTTGGGTTAGTGGGAAATAACAAAAATAGAAAAAATAGAGTTTGTAGCAGTTTCTTGTGGTAGTTCATGGATCGCAGGGCACGTTGCTGCGGCATTACAAGTCACAGCAAGACGTGTCGCACGCAGAGTGTAGCAGATTGAACATGCACCGCAGAACGTGGAGCGGGACATGGAGGACAGCGCTACACAGATTTGGGCCTAGCATCTCTGATCCGAGGGAACTGTGGGGAAAAAAGAAGAGTAGGACGTCGGGGGAATATCCCAGAGAGGTTTAGGAACAAGGCATCTCTGGACATGGATGCCCATAAATGAAAAGTAGGAAGATAGAGGAAAGAGAGGAGCTCAGTGTATAAAGGATGACCAGCTGTCTAAACTATTACAAGCAAACCAAGACGGACAGGGTAAGGAGAGGAAGCCTGGTCGGGCGAGAACCTCCCCACCGGATCGGGCGTATGCCAAGTCTCCTTTGGTTTTTTATATGCTTGATTATATGATAGATAAATCTGACAAAAACTAGGACGCGAAGCAGGTGGGACGGGTCGGCGGACGATGCGACTCCTCACTCCGAACAATATTAAATGTTATCCGTAACTATAAGCCATTAGCAAGAGGAAAGTCTTAAGCCTACTCTGAAACCTAAGTAACCTTGCACTCTAGAGCGTAGTGCTTTGTAGGGTCTGTAAGGTACTATGAGCTCTTAAGATTAATATGGTGCCTGACCAGCAGAAGCTGAGGTGAGAAGAAGGATGTTAATTCGAGTTAGATGTTATAGGAAGCCAATGCAGAGAAGCTAAAAAAGGAGGAGAGTCGGGCTCTTTTCCTGGTTCCTGTCAGATACGTTGCAGCCGCTTCGGGATCCGCGAAGGTTTTATGGACTTTTTCGAGCCGCCGATAACAAAGAATTGCAGTATTTCAGCCTAGCAGTAAAAAATGCATGGACTAGTTTTTAGGCATCATTTTAGACAGGAGATATTCATGATTTGCAATAGTACAGTAGGTGAAAAAAAGCCAATGCCGTGAAATTTGCTTTTGTGGGAATCCAAAGGACATGTCATCGATCAAAGATGACTCCAAGATTCCTCACAGTGGTGCTGGAGCCAGGTGATGCCCTCCGAGTAACCTTCTCTTTGGATCATGGCGTCACGGAGGTGCTTGGGTCCCAGAGCATAAATTCAGTTTTATCTGAGGTACATTTAGAAAATACAGGTCATCAGGTTGAATATCCGAAGTGCCTTTGAAGTTAGCTAACTGATTAGTTGCAATCGGCTTGATTGATAATATAATTTAGGTATCAATCTGGCATAACAATGAAAGTTTATGAGTGTTCCTGAGATACTGCCTAAGGACGCATTATAAAGTGAACAAGATGGACCGAGCACGGATCCTTGTGGGATCCAATGAATACTTTGGCGTGCACAGAGGATTATCGTTAACATGACAAATGAGCTCAATTTGATACAAGAACACTTAAACCATCTTACAGCAGTCCATTTTAATGCCAATTAAATGTGCCAACCTCTGTAAAGATATGATGGTCAATGGTTAAATGAAGCACCTAAGATTTCTAATTAACCAAGTCCAGAGATAAGTCTTTGTCGATGGCAATTAGGAGGTCATTAGTAATTGTCACAAGTGCAGTCTCTAGTGACATATGATTAATCTAAACTGAATGAAAGTCCTCAAGATAAAACTGTTGTTATGCAGAACGTACAACACAGCGGTTTGGAGACCGCTTTCTCAAGAATCTTAGTAGAGACAATGGAAGGTGGAATACAGGTCTATAGTTGGCTAAAAAAAATCTGGATCAATGGTTGGCTTTTTTTAGAAGAGGTTTAATTACAGCGAACCTTTAAGTAGTGGTACATAGGCCTGTTAATAAAGATTAGATTGGTATATCTAGTAGAGAAAGTGTGACCAATGGTAAAATTCTTTAAGGAGGCCTAGTCGGGATGGGGGTCTAAGAGGAAAGTGCAGGTTTAGTGAAAAAAAATGAATGTAAATTGATGAAAATCAAGTGAAGCAAAGCAGTTTAAACATAATCTTGTTTTACAGCTGTTTCCTGAAGTTTCCTAATTTAGAGGATAAGTCAGTGCCAGTTAAAGGCAGGTCTTGGTAAATGTGCTTAATAGTTCTAATGTTATCATGAAGCATATCATAAAGTCGTTACTACTAAGAGCTACGGAATTACTTGTCTAGTAGAGCCGTGACTTCCGTTAGCCTGGCTACAGTGCTGAAAGTGAAAAATGGGGTTGTTCCTCTCTTAATGACGAGAAGATACACTGCTAGGGCATAAGGGAGGCTGTGCTTTATACATTTTAAGGACTATCTTGCAGATTAAAAGAGAAGTTTCCTAACTTTGGTGGACGACCAAATCTCTCAAGTTTCCGTGATATTTGTTTAATTGGAGTTTCCGTGTTATACCATGGAGCTCTACCGTTCTTGTTTGATATTTGCCTTTTTTCGAGGGGCAAAGAGTCGAGTGTCGTTCGCAGCGAGAATGCTGCACTATCAACAAAAAATTCATCGATTGGGGGGAACTGAAATTAGCAATAGGAGTCTCCGTACTTGGTGAATGGTAATGAATTAAATCCTAATGGAATCACATCTTAAATTAGTTACAGCACTATCGATAGGAATGCTTGATAAAGGTTTGTCGCGCTGTAAGGCATGTTGAGTTCATAATACAACTACAAAAGTTGATCAAACAGTGGTCGATAAAAGGGGATTCTGTGGGAACACTATAAACTGTTACAATTGGCAACTACCATATACAAAACACGATTTGAGGTGGGGTTAAAACGGGTGAGTCGGTTGATGAACCCATTTGAGAGAAGCCAATAGAATCTAAAGAGAGTAATAACGCAGTACTAAGGCTATCATTCTCAGACGTCCACAGAGTAATGTTTAAAATCCCCTAATAAGAACTTTGTCCGTGTTTAGCATAATTTGTGAACAAAACTCGCAAATTCGGAATAAGAGTATGGACCAAGGCTTGGTGTACACTAAACAAACATAAACTGGTTAGCAGTGATTTCCAACGGGTGCTGAAAGACTAAAACAAGACTTGCAAATAGTTATCTAATTTCATTCAGGTTTGAGCTTGATTATAGACTTAGAATGAAATGGCTGCAACCTCCACCTCCTCGCAGCCTGTGCCCGAGAAAGTGAGTATAAAGATGTGGGGGTTTATCTTTAGACATAACATATTCTCAGCATCACCCAGCCAGGTTTCAGTAAGACAGAATAGACAATTTTAGAAGTGCTAATACTTAATTTACTAGTTACACTTTAGAAAGGAAGATCTGATTTGTTAGAGTCCACATTTTAATTCTCCTTTCTTTGCACGTATTGCAGAACTACTGTGTTAGAACTGGGACTCTACCTCCTGTCCCAACTCGGAGTTCAAGGATCAGGTCCCCTAATACAACTGTCCACAGATTTCTAGTAAATGAGAGCTGCTTCCATCCCATCTGTGGGATGAATGGCCGTGATTCCACAAAGCCACATCCATATGCTGGGACACCAAAAAAACCTCAATAGCCGCAGCGAAAATGACGACATGCGGCTATACCATGTCATCACTGGTTAGAGTTTGGGCAGGGTCCAGAGAGGGGGGGGGGGTTTATTGCTACAGTAAACTAACGACCTGACTATCATGGTGACTGATCCGGACGTCTAACTGCACAAGCCTCGCCTCCACGTCGATAAATAAACACGTTTGTTACAAACACACTTCCGCGAAAGGATGGAGGAGTAACGAAACATCTCACACCAACGACAAGACGAAAGTAGATAGGGGGTAGGACTAGCTAACTGCTAAGCTAAACGTCGGAGCTTGAGCTACTAGCGTATAAAAACGCTGTTATTACCAAAATCAGCTGAAAAATGAAAATATAATGTGTAGTGCTTAGGCAGAACTTCTATAATATAAGGGTTTAGCGCGACAGTTTTAGCGCGCGACATAGCAATCTAACCAACTGAGCCTGGAGTTAGTAAGCAGCAACAAGCTACAACACGCTACGCAAACACCACCAGCCAGGAAATGGAAATGAGTCAGGTACACTTACGTACGCGTCTGGCTAACACATAGCAGTGTCCTGCAGACACAGGCAGGTGATGCTTGTGGGACAGAACCAGGCTCTTGGTGGCGGTGTCTGATGAGGTTGCTGGTGGGTGACACTGAAACGAGTTTGGATAACTTATTTAACGGTACAGCAAAGACCTTGGTGTTGAATCAAGCAATATCAATAAATAAAGGTCTCGTGTGTTTGCAAGTGTCATGTAAAAAAATGAAAAAATTTTCCAGTAGCAAAAACAAAGTTGTATTACATTTAGCTAAGTATAATCTCCTCCAACAACCCAAGTCCTGTGCGCATACTCGCACTTGTAACATCAATAAAGTACTCCGATACTAACAAACCAATACCACCTTATAGCAACAGACATTAAAATTACTGCTGTTGACAGTGGCCAAAAGGCAAGGGATCATATACGGTGGGCATCTATTCCACTCCCCTATGTAAATATCATGTTAAAGTTAATTGGATCCATTGCTGTATGAACAAAATCTGTTGTATGTTAGATAGATGGGCATTCATCAATCTTCAATAGCAGGGAAGGTCAATGTAGAAATGTGGATTTTTGCGTCCCAATCTGATTATTACATACCAATATCTGTCCCTCTAGCGGTTCCTCTGTCATATTTCAATTCTGTGTCTGGATTACAAAGAACATATATTGAATGGTAAAAAACCTGACTAACATTTAATAAAGGGAGGATGATAGGTTTTGGGTTACACAAGATATGTATTAGTTTTCTATGTCTTTTATTTAAGGATCTAGCCACTGGTCAGTGAAAGACACTGCCCCCTTGTATTGTATTTCTTGCCCCATATGGCACTTACAAAGCCTGTCTGTCAAACTGTATGGTGATGGCAAAAACCATCCGGTAATCTACACTGAAAGTTGTTGTGGACCAAAGTGGCCTGACCGTTTATAACTGGATCCATCTACATACCTCTTCAAGTATTGTGGTGAACCCAAACTTGTATTAATGAGCTCCCATTTTTTGGTGAATTAGTTGAAAAAGGATTGCAGACTGGGGGAATCTGCACACCCGGTGGCGTGTAGGAATGGGTGAGGGGTGCCTTCAGTTCAGGTGCGCCGTGTCATCAAAACGTGCCAATGGATGTCTTTACAGAAATTTTGAACAGACTTGAGCTTCAGCAGGGGCTCCTAAAGGTTTATCTGGGGAGAGATATGTAACCAAACGGGTTTATGGTGTGTTGTCATATCCATCTTCGTCGTCCGTATACGGTATCGATGCAGCAGGGTGACAGCTCGCACGGGGCCCCCACACTCCTATGCGCTTAACCACCTCTGACTGGGGGATCCAAGGTGTTCTCACCAGGTTGGAGATATAATCCCTCCACCTAGTCCTGGGTCTTCCTAGTTTCCTCCCAGCTGTAAGTCGCTGGAACGCACTTCCCTAGGGAGCGCCTAGGAGGCCCGCTTGCCAATGCTGAATGTTGTCATTATTACATATGTTTATTTGGTTCAGTGTCTATTTTATTATTTGTTATGGGCTTGTATATTGTGGTTTATGTGTTATTTTTATTGTTTTTTGTTGGGTGTGGGTAATGACAGTGTGTGTGTGTGTGGGGGGAGATAGTCTATGGTTTGGAAATTAAAGTTTTATGATGTTAAAAAATGTTACAAATTCCGCCAATCTCAGATTTTTCCATGCCGTCCCTAGAATGGGAGAAGTTCATCATTCTCCAGTAACCATTAATGTACAGGTTGCTTAAAAGATTGTTTATTGTGCAATTTTATTTCAGGACGAAGATCCCATGGCGCAACGCCCTATCTCTACCAGATGGTGCGCTGTATGACTACAATGCTCGGGCCCAGAGGACCTGGAGTTTCAGCGAAGGAGATACTATCGACATCTGGGTGAAGGTGAGGCTCTGCAGGTCAACCTCATAATGGATTGCTGTCAGTGGCATTATAAAAGCCTTGTTTTTATCAGGCACTTTAATTTGAAAGGTTTAAAGACCTTATACTCTGTTCAGATGTGAGTCTCACTGCCTTTTAGTTTCTCTTCACACTTCTTATAGTTAATGAGGAGTGGATGAGGGGACACTGTGCAGGAAACATAGGCATCTTCCCACAGCTGCTGTTGCCTACAGCGAGAATGTCAACATCTCCCAGAGCCACGAGATTATAAAAGCAGATGTGGTTACTGTGCAGTCATCTCAATAAAAATAATTTTGGTGGCACTTCACAGCCGTTAGAATAACCAAACAACACTCGCATAGGGGTATACAGTTGATAGCATAGACTTTTTCATGCTTTAATAATGTTCTTTTTAATATGATATCACTATATATTTATATAATGTAATACATGTATAACAATATTGTATCACTGTAAATATTCCTGTTATAGCCTATATATTTAGATAAACCTACTTTATCTTAAATGACAATTTTATCAATATGGGATCTGCAGTTTCGCTCTGTAATATGGGGTTACAATTATCCAAGTTTGTGTTGCGTTGAAGCGGAATAAGGACCAAAAGCAGAGACGAGGGAGGGCAGGCGGGAGCAGTTAACCAAGGATTTATTAAACAAAGTCCAAGAAAAACACAGGGAGCAAAGGAGCAGGCAAAATCCTAGAAAACAAGAAAATCCAAAAACAGGCACAGGTGGTAGGCAATGCCAAAAACAGGGTAAACTACACAGGAGAAAACTCACGGGGAAGACTGGAACACCGACCGGACAAAACCCAGAACAGCAAGATCCGAGGACCAACAAAGGATCTGAGAAGAGACGAGGACAACAGACATTAAATACACAGGTAATGAGGTAACTAGAGGCAAGTGACAAAAGTGAGTGAAGCAGGTGGAAACAGCAGGCGGGCAGACAGGAAGTAACACTAAAGACAGGACAAGACAAAAGCCAGACTTCAAAATAAAGCAGGAAACAGAAATACAGACACTCAGGGGAGCACGAGACAACACAAGACCGGCAGAAAACAAGACCAAAACACAAGACAGGATAACGAAACCAGAAAGGGGAAAGATCCCAAAGCAAAACCCAAACCACAACAGTTTGGCAACTTTAAAGTCTGTTAAGCAGTAACCCCAATGCGCGCCCCCCATGTTAAAATGAACAACTGTTATAGCAAAAAACACTTACATCATGATACAAAAAACTGTTTTTGTCTAAATATTTAATTTCCCGTGTTCAACAGGAGATGGTAAAAGTACTCACTCCCATACTTAGTAAGAAGTACAGATATTTGTTTAAAAATACTGTGTAAAAGTACTGATTTAATTTCTTCATACATAAATGTAACAAAGTACAGCTTGGAAATGTACTTAAAGCATACAAGTAAAAGTAGCCTTGCAAATTTTTTTTTTTTTGTGCATTTTTGCAAAGCTACCTGGACCACACATGTTGCGAGAGAGCACACTGAGAAATTCAGTGGACTGGAAAACATGCTCTTTTACATGCATTGGCTACATTTGAATGGCTGTCTGCCATAGGCCTAAAACCACATATCTGATTATGAGATGTGACAGAGAATGGAATCCAGGTAATAAGATTCGACTGAGTAGCAAGACATGAATTCAACTGTGATTCTGTGAGAATTCACGACCAGTTTCTCTTTTTTAATGTCCCATAAACATTTAAATGAATCTGCATGTATGTTGGTTTGCTCAATATGGCTTTTGGAAGAAAATAAAGGAGAATTATGAATTACTTAACAACAAATTAAGAGAGTTACGCAGAACATTGGCAGGAGTCATTTGAGATACTATCTCAAACATCTCTTTCAGATAGGCCGAGGATGACTGGGAACGTCTTGCTGCTGGTCTGCCGAAATCTGGGATCTCTGTTTTCTCATTTCAATCATGTTGACATCCATACGATTATGTGCTAACGTCTGTTGCCATTAAGCTGTAATGATTTGCTGGAATGAATGCAGATACTGCAAATCTGTTGGGTAGGTCTATGGGTG
The DNA here is from genome assembly GCF_008692095.1 of Etheostoma spectabile. Taxonomy (NCBI): domain Eukaryota; kingdom Metazoa; phylum Chordata; class Actinopteri; order Perciformes; family Percidae; genus Etheostoma; species Etheostoma spectabile. The sequence goes on along the minus strand of NW_022605627.1, from coordinate 183,383 downwards.
CGTAAGTGCAACAGACAGTATATTAGCATCCAATTAGGTGGTAGTGATGACGCTAACGGTAACCAGTGAATGATTTGAACCTGTTAGTGGGACTAGATTAGGAGAGATTTAAAGCTGGACGGAGACAATTCTAGCTAAACGTGCAACCCTAGCTAAAGATGAAGAACACTTTACAACCAAATCATAGCTAAATTACTTTAATGGTGCAGAAACTTTTCTCTCACTTTCTCTCCATGTGGTGCCCGCTCAGGGTGTGAGGGCGTTTGTCCGCGCTATTTCCGACAATGACTACTCTTGTACAAAACTGAAGTAACTAGCCAACTTTGTAAAGTGTAAGGGTAGAAAGTGCTGATAATTGTGTTAAAATGTAAGGAGTAAAAGCAAATATTATTTGTACCTTTGTTATGCCCATCTCTGCTGTTCATATGTAAAAGGATTAAAGCTTGAGTGACAGGTGGCGCCATCACAAGATGACACACGACTAAATGGAATGTTCCTATATAACGCTTTTCAATTAACAACTACTCAAAGTGCTTTTACATAGTATAAGATCCATTCACCATTCATACACTGTGGCCAGGCTGCCATACAAGGTGCTACTGCTATATCCGATAAACATTCACACAACATTTACACTCCAAAGACTCAGCATCGGGGGCAACCCAGCTGCACCGCAAGAACCAGCCACAGCTGCCCATACCGCAACTGTAGAATCCATTCGGCCCACTCAGCCTGACAAATAATGTCTGAACAAGGCTTTCAGACACTTATTTGTGACTAATGAACAGAACAAGGTTATAGATTATGGAACTCATATGTAGAGATGTACAGTAACAAGTAGAATACTTCACTACTAGACGTAAGCACTAAAAGGCGGTACATGTACTTATTGGATATATTTTACTCTTTCTCCACTTTACCTAGTACATTTTTTAATGTGCTGCATCATACTGTTACAACCAATCACTGTGAATTTGGTGCAACACAATTTTGTACCAATACTTCAACTTTTCCGCAAATTTGACCATAAGGTAGTGTGACTTAACCAATCCCAGCAGTCCACATGCCCACACTTTATCAGTATGGACTTTGATTGATTGTGTCATAACCATGCGTCTCTTCTGCACAGTTGACAAATACCACATTGTCTGGGAGAAGCTTGCAGGCAATTGGGAGTGTGTGTGTGTGTGTGTGGGGGGGGGGGGCTGGAGACCTACAGTCAAAGGAGAAAGCCCTAGAGAGTCTATAAAAGCATCAGAACAAAACATTTCAGCAACGTTTTGAAGGATTGAAATACTTTGGGATTGGCTAGTGAATTCATATTAAGTAACATTACTGGAGTAAACAGTAAACGGAAAAGGGCTTCTAATAGACTTCATGGACTGAGTCGGAGTCTACGACATGGCCTTGTCCATTAATTTTACTGTCATATGCGTAATATATGGACCACAATGGCAAGGATAGATGCAAAAAAAGGCATAAAAGGGGGACGGGTAATGGATGTGGACCCAAAAGACATCTTTTTAGATTTGAGTTTGCCTCTCCCAGACTCTCAATTAATAGTCCAAATCCAAAGAAAGTAGTGTCAACAAAATAAAAACAAGTCTCTAACGGCAACATTCTCAAAGCAATTTGAGTGAAGGAGCGCTTCGTCTTTGAAACAACGGACAAATAAAACTCTACATGATATGCTCTCTCACGCATAGTGGTAGTTAGTTTTTAACAGAGTAGGCATCTGCTTGGAATCCCTTGCTTACCTCTTTTCGATGAATGTGCTGATACTTTGAGAATGCATAGACAAGCTGTCCTGGAATGGATTTGTAGCAGAAGACACACCATACAGGGACGATTTGAAGGCTGCTGATGACCCCTCTAGTGACATTGAGTCCCATGGCTGCTGTGATTTCATCTGTTGTGTTTGAAGCTGTACTTCAAGGGAAAGGCCTTTCCTACCTTCATGTCTTCTGTAGTTTTTATCAGGAGACAGGTCAGGTGCCTTCCCATTGCACACATCAAGTGTGGTGGTGATGACATTCCTTGGCGCTGTGACTGGTTTCACACATCCGTAGCGCAGCTTGTTTTCCTTCACGTGTTTCCATCGGTTTCAAGGGACCTTCCATGAAATCTGGGCACATGGAGAGTTGATGTTTGTCATCTTTGCACCACATGCGAGCCTGATCTTCCATTGCTTGGTGTTGATTATCACTGTATAGACCAGTTTGAGTGCTGAAGATGTTGGCTTTGTTCCCCTTGTTTCCCTGCAGAAGGGATGTTTCTACATTCAGTTAATTCTTTAGTTCTGCCTTGACTCAGCCTTCATATTCCTCTTAATCAAGTTACCTTTACTTTTTCAATTTCTACTGTGGCTTATGTATCTGTTCCTTTATGCCTTCCAGTTGGAGCACAGTTGTGTAATCACTGTTGACCATCACACTAGATGTAGAAAACTCACGGCTGCTGTCTTGCTGTCTTTCATGAGTTTCCATAGGCAGTGTGATGCAGCAGGTGCAGGTCAGCTCTTACTGTGGCAACCCTCCGAAAGATAGTCTGACACTTGACTGATAATTTTAGATTTATTGGAAATCCCAAAACCAATGTAAGAGATGGTTACAAAAAGAAACAATGCAAACACAAATGCATTAGCTACCTTACCACTTTCAGATCAGTAGCAACGTTTAGCATGAGCTCACAAGCCTATTATTAGCCCATTAAAAAAAGTTAGAAACAGCTACAATTGTTCAAACTACTTCAAAACAGCACCACATCTTAAAGCGCCCCTGTTATACTCATTTTCAGGTTCATAATGTATTCAATTCAATTCAATTTTATTATAGTATCAATTCATAACAGTTGTATCGAGAAACTTTACAGATAGAGTAGGTCCCAACAGTTCTAGTGTTTCCTCCAGGCAAGCAACAGTGCGACAGTGGCGAGGAAAACTTCCTTTTAGGCAGAAACCTCGGACCGACCAGGCTCTGGTAGGCGGTGTCTGACGGGCCGGTTGGAGTTAGAATAAGATTGGAAATAAAAAAAATAATAAAAAAATAGTAGTTTGAGCAGTTCTTTGTGAATAGTTTCATTGCATAGAAGGGCACTGTGGGCATTTCGGGTCTGTTCGTACAGAACACGCTGTGCTTTACATCGTCAACCGACGTGAGCTTTTGGACATTGGTGTCGCAAATTTCCGACAGTTTTACGGACAATCTTCGCTCCTTCCTGAGATCGCCAGAAGACCCGAGGCTACGCACTCTGCCGGCCGGGCGGAAGTGCACGCAGGCGGGTCGAGATCGTAAACAAAGGCGAGGGAGAGCGGAGGACTAAGAGCTAAGCTAAAGCTAAAACCACACCGGCTCTTTTACCCGCATTTTCCTTGCCTATGTACGGTCGCTGAGAACAAAATGGAGGAGATCCGACCAGCATTACACACAGTATGAGACTTTTGAACTGTAATGTCATTCTTCATGGAAACATGGTTAAACAGCGCAATACCGACAATGCTATCGAGCTAGCGGGAGCCGCACACATTCGGGGGATAGAACACTAGATGGCTCGGCAGATCAGAGGTGGTGGTCTGTGCATTTACATAACAAGCTTGGTGCACAAACTCTGCTACTGTTGGTAGACATTGTTCAGCCAACCTTGAGTTTCTCATGGTTAATGTAGACCGTTCTATATACCACGGGAGTTCACTTGTCGATATCATGCAGCCTATATTCCCCGGACGCTGACAAGTTTGCGATGAAAGAACCCACGCAGCCATCAGTAAACAACAGACCGTTCACCCGGAAGCTGCGTTATTGTTGCGGGTGATTTTAATCATTCAAACTTGAAGTCAGTGCTACCAAAATTTCCACAGCATGTTCTTGTCACACCCAGGGAAACAAAACTTAGACCATTGTTACACAAACATGGCTGGAGCTACGTCGCGACACCCTCCCCCCCATGGACAGTCAGATCACCTTTCTTGTTCCTCACCCCAAATATGCACCCTCTCATCAAACGGTGAAGCCATCAGTGAAGACCATCAAGGTGTGGGCTGCAGGAGCAGAGTTCATCACTTCAGGAAGGTTTCTACAAACAGACTGGAGTATGTGTTGCTACTCAAGCCACAGTGGCTCTCACAGGACATTGACTTGAAACCTCCTCTGTACTGGATTATATTAACACCACCATAGACACGTTACAACCCAGAAGCAGATCAACATAACCCAAATCAGAAGCATGGAAACAGGAAAGTGTGACTCTTATTGAAGACACGCAATAGCCTTCAGATCAGGAGACGCACAGGCCTATAGCACATCCAGGGCAAATCTGAAAGGGGCATTAAAGAGGCCAAGCACTGCTACAAGCTGAAGTAGAGGGATACTCAACGCTGACCCTCGACGCATGTGGCAGGGCATTCAGGCCCATCAGTGACTACAAACCCATCACTCCACCCCGCAGCCACTGATGTCAACTTCCGAACGAGCTTAATGATTTTTATGCTCGCTTGAAAGAGACAACAGAGAAACTGCCACCAAGCTCAAACCCTCAGCTGACCACCCCCCCATCACATCTCCTCCACAGATATGTTGCAAGGCATGAGCAGGATCAGCACGCACAAGGCTGTGGACGTATAACATCCTGGACGGTACTCAGGGCATGTGCGGAGCAGCTCGCTGGGGTTTTTACAGACATCTTCAACCTGTCTCTTGCCCAAGCAGCGTACCAACATGCTTTAAATGCACTTCATTGTGCCAGTGCCAAAACACTCCAGCCCGAAGTGCCTTAAGACTACCGCCTGTAGCACTCAACCCATCGTAATGAAGTGCTTGAGCGGCTGGTCCTGGCACACTAAAAGACTCGCTACCAATCCACATTGGACATCACACCAGTTTGCCTACCGTAGCAATAGGAGCAAGAGGATGCGGTTTCCATGGCACTGCACTCTGTGCTCAACACATCTGGACAATAAGAACACTTATGCAAGAATATGTTTGTGACTTCAGTCCAGCATTCAACACTGTCATCCGGCCAAGTTAATAGCCAAACTTGGAGACCTGGGCATCAACACCTCCACGTGCAATTGTTTGGACTTTATCACCAACAGCCCAGAATGTTCGATCAGGCTCCAACTGCTCCACGTCCATCACACTCAACACTGGTGTACCACAGGGCTGTGTGCTGAGCCCGTTTCTCTCCCTCTCACCTCCGACTGCAAGCCTGTGTTCGAATCTAATTCCATCATCAAGGTTGCGGACGGCACTACGGTGATTGGTTCATCAGCAACAACGATGAGACTCACTATAGGGAGGAGATCCAGCACCTGGCCACATGGTGCACTGAAAATAACCAGGCTCCTCACACACCAAAACCAAGGGCATCACGGGACTTCAGAAAAGAGCACGAGGCACGCACGACACCATCACATCAATGGAATGGCTGTTAAGCGTGTCTCCAGTTTCAAGTTTTGGGGATACACATCTCGGGGGACATGTCCTGGTCAACCAACACCTCCTGCCTGGTCAAGAAGAATCACAGCGCCTCTTCTTCCTGAGGACACTGAGGAAGAATCACCTTTCCGGACTATCCTGGTGAACTTCTATCGCTGTGCAATAGAAAGCATCCTGACCAACTGTGCAACAGTGGTATGGGAGCTGTCTGTGGCAGAGCGCAAGGCACTGCAGCGGGTGGTGAAAACCGCCCAGCGCATCACCGGGACTCCACTAACCGCCATCGAGCACATCCAGAAGAAACGCTGTCGCATCGAGCTCGCAGCATCCTGAAGGACTCCTCTCATCCAGCCCACAGACTGTTTTCTCTCCTGCCCTCCGGCAGGTTGTTTCAGGGTCCTCCGGACCAGGACCAGCAGACTAAAGAACAGTTTTTTCCCCAGAGCTGTCTCTTTATTGAACTCCGTTATCATTGATCCACTCCCCTCATATACATGATAGACTCTCCTCTCTCCTCACACCTGCCTCCATTTTGTTATCTGCAATATTAATGTTCACCTGCACTGACTGTTACTATAGTACGATGTGTTACATCGGCATCTTTTTGCACTACTTACATTTCAATTTGCACCGTGACTGTTATTACAGTACCAATGTTTACATTTACATCTGCACTACCGTACTTAACTGTAATATGCAATTACTTTCCACTGCACTTTAATTCGGATAGTTTCTGCCCAAACTTTACTTTATTTGTACCACCTTTAACATTGTTATATGCTTCATTTTAGCCTAACTTATTATAGCTATCTGTAAAAATTCTGTCAATAATAATATAATAGCCGCCGTATATATATATAATTATAGTACATACTCACCTGAAAATCTGTAAAACCATTAGTATATATGCTATTTGCACATATCGTAAAAATTTGCAAATATAGTAATATCCACCAATTCCTAGCCTGTAAATCTTGCTCACAAACTTGTTATCTATATTTGTATTCATAGGACAAACCCATCTGTAAAACTCTGTTAAATAGTATTCTTCTATATTAGTCATCACATATCCATGTCTTGCACTTATGGAACCATTGTATATATCCTGCACTTACTGCTATTGCAACTCTTGGTTAGACACCAAACTGCATTTCGTTGCCTGTACTGTAATGTGTAATGACATAAAGTTGAATCTAATCTAATCTAATTAATCTACAGGCACAGCAGACGTGCTGGGCACCGCAGCAGAGTGTAGCAAGATGAACATGGTATCGCAGAACGTGTAGCGGGACCATGGCAACAGCTGGTACTCTGATTTTTTAGCCTCTGATCCGAGGGAACATGCTTGGGAAAAAAGAACAAAAGGACTCCGGGGAATGACTCCCGGAGCCAGGTTAGTAACAGGCATTTCTTTTTTGTTTTAACAGTTTTTATTGATTTTCCATAAACAATGTAGCATTTTCTACAGCACATAATGGACCGAATATGGACAAACAATATATGGCTGTGTTATGCAGAATTAACCAACATGAAAAGTATCCAACCTCAACCCAACCACCCCATCCATCCCAGTTTGTCCCTATAGGTCCAGATCCAGATAATTGTCCCAGTGACAATATAGTAAAAAGTAGGAATCTCAGTAAATAAGACAAGTGAAATGAAATACGTTAAAGAAGAAAATCAAATAAATAAATAAAAAATAAAAAAAAATAATAAAGTACATTAAAAAAGGGGGGGGGGGGGCTGCTGCCGCTTCAGTCATGATAAAACCTTAGTCACCATAATTAATGGTGTTAAACAAGCTCTCATAGTACTCTAAAAAGGGGGCAGACTTCCTGAATGTTTGCGGGAGCCTTTAAGGGTGTATCTGATCTTTTCGAGCTTTAGGAAATACATAACAATCTCTAATCCACCTTGTAAAGCTGGGGGGAGCTGTTCCTTCCAAGAGAGCAGGATGAGACGCCTGGCAATCAGGGAGGGTGAATGCTACAAGGGGGCGATTTTCAAGGGCATTCCAAATAGGGCATACAGGGGCGATGTATTACAGGGTGGATCGATGTTTTCGAGCATCTTAGAGTAGGCACCAAAAATGTTAGCAACAGAAAGCATTAAGTTGGGGGCAAGACCAGAACATATGTATATGGTCCGCTGGTTGACCTTTACAGCGAGGGCATGAGGGGTCTATATTAGGGAAGATTTTCACCAGCCTGTTTTGGTCAAGTGTACCGTAGAACTATTTTGAGTTGTATCACGCTGTGTCTGGCACAGGGAGAAGATGTAGACTAAGTCTAGCACCGCTTTCCATTGATCATCTGTAATTCCTCACCAAGATCCTCTCCCCAAAGTCTCCTGAATCCTGCAAGAGTGTGGGGTAGATATTGCATATGCTGGTTGTAAAGAATTGAGATACACCTTTACGTGAAGGGGCTAACAAAAGAATTGGTCAACCATGTTGCCTACTGGCCAAATCTGGAAAGGAGGTTATGTTTTTCTGGACAAAGTGTTTATTTGGAGGAATCTAAAGAAGTGAGACTGGTAAATTAAATAATGAGAGAGTTGGGCAAATGATCGAACTTGCCCTCCCAAAAGATTGGAAATAGACTTAATGCCCTTTGAGGACCAAGTTCCAAAGGTTGCATCTGAAAGAGAAGGTGGGAAGTTATAATTATTCTTATGGGGGATGTATGGATGTTGTCTGCAACTTAAAATGTTGTCTAAAATGAGACAAATTCTTAATTGAGTGATAGACCACTGGGTTTGCCTTTTGAGAGTGTAAAAGTCACGGTTTACACAACAACTATGAAGTGTCAGACCCGGCGGGCAAATAACCAAACGCAGGCAAGGAGAAGTTCATTGAGAGTTTATGATACTACTCCGTGCACCAGATGACCAACCAAGGTGAAACAGAGGGAAATGCTTGACGGCAGGTGAGTGAAGACAATCCGGGGTGTGACGAGTGTGACGCCATAGCAGGATAACTGGAGGTGAAGACAGAGAGACAGGACGTTACCAACACGAAGACAGCGACACGGAGCAAAAACGAGACAGGCAAAAGTCAGATGAGGCGCCAAACACATACTGAGAAGACTAACGATTCCGACAGGGACTGGATGTCAGTCACGGTATAAGAGCCGGTGGTGATGATGAGGAGACACAGGTGGGGTGTGGTGATTAGGCTGAGCAGGAACAGGGATGGTGATTAGGCGAGTGAGGAAAAGGTTGATGAGTGAGGAGGCACACCTCCACCAGGTTGCATGGCAACAGGAACCATATGCAGCACAGGACGACATACAACAACATTACAGGACAGACAACAGGATCAGAGCGGGGATGCCTGACATGAAGTTGTCCCTTTGTCAGTGATTACATAGCCTATGTGGTCTTATTACAGCTAACGATCAGTACAACAACTGTTAGGAAAAACTAATAAAGCGTCAGCGTTGTGAT
>NW_022605627.1:174363-174479 GCF_008692095.1 Etheostoma spectabile | reverse complement strand
TTTGTAGTCACTGATGGCCTGAATGCCCTGCCACATGCGTCGAGGGTCAGCGTTGGAGTATCCCTCTATCTTCAGCTTGTAGCAGTGCTTGGCCTCTTTAATGCCCCTTTTCAGAT
>NW_022605627.1:173733-174353 GCF_008692095.1 Etheostoma spectabile | reverse complement strand
TGTGCTATAGGCCTGTGCGTCTCCTGATCTGAAGGCAGTATTGCGTGTCTTCAATAAGAGTCACACTTTCCTGTTCATCCATGGCTTCTGATTTGGGTATGTGGTGATCTGCTTCTGGGATTGTAACAGTGTCATAATGGTGGTGTTAATTAATTCCAGTACAGGAGGTGTAGCATTCAATGTCCGTTGTGAGACCACGTGTGCTTGAGTAGCAACATACTCCAGTCTGTGTGTAGAAACCTTTCCTGAAGTGATGAATCTGCTCCTGCAGGCCACACCTTGATGGTCTTCACTGATGGCTTCACGCGTTGATGAGAGGGATGCATTTTGGGGTGAGAACAAGAAGGTGATCTGACTGTCCATGTGGGGGAGGGTGGTCGCGACGTAGGCTCCAGCCATGTTTGTGTAAACATGGTCTAAAGTTTTGTTTCCCTTGGTTGACAAAGACCATGCGTGGTGAAATTTTGGTAGCACTGACTTCAAGTTTGAATGATTAAAATCACCCGCAACAATAAACGCAGCTTCCGGGTGAACGGTCTGTTGTTTACTGATGGCTGCGTGGAGTTCTTTCATCGCAAACTTGGCGTCAGCGTCCGGGGGAATATAGGCTGCAGTGATAA
>NW_022605627.1:159932-173712 GCF_008692095.1 Etheostoma spectabile | reverse complement strand
GTAGATAGAACGGTCTACATTTAACCATGAGAAACTCAAGGTTAGCTGAACAATGTCTACCAACAGTAGCAGAGTTTGTGCACCAAGCTTTGTTAATGTAAATGCACAGACCACCACCTCTGATCTTGCCGGAGCCATCTAGTGTTCTATCCGCCCGGAATGTGTGGCGTCCCGCTAGGCTCGGATAGCATTGTCCGGTATTGGCTGTTAACCATGTTCCATGAAGATTGACATACAGTTCAAAAGTCTATACTGTGTGTAATGCTGAGCGGTCTCTCCATTTGTTCATCAGGACGACCGTACATAGGCAAGGAAAATGCTGGGTAAAGGAGCCGGTGTGGTGTTAGCTTTAGCTTAGCTCTTAGTCCTCCGCGCTTCCCTCGCCTTTGTTACGATCTCGACGCCGCCTGCGTGCACTTCCGCCGGCGGGCAGAGTGCGTAGCTCGGGTCTTCTGGCGATCTCAGGAAGGAGTCGAGATTGTCCGTAAAACTGTCGGAAATTTGCGAACCAATGTCCAAAAGCTCACGTCGGTTGTACGATGTAAAGGCACAGCTGTTCTGTACGAACAGACCCGAAATGCCCACAGTGCCCTTCTATGCCATGAACTATTACAAAGAACTGCTACAAACTACTATTTTTTTTAATTTTTTTTATTTCCAATCTTATTCTAACTCCAACCGGCCCGTCAGACACCGCCTACCAAGAGCCTGGGTCTGTCCGAGGTTTCTGCCTAAAAGGAAGTTTTTCCTCGCCACTGTCGCACTGTTGCTTGCTCTGGAGGAAACTACTAGAACTGTTGGGACCTACTCTATCTGTAAAGTTTCTCGATACAACTGTTATGAATTGATACTATAAATAAAATTGAATTGAATTGAATACAATTATGAACCTGAAAATGAGTATAACATGGGCGCTTTAAGATGTTGGTGCTGTTTTGAAGTAGTTTGAACAATTGTAGCTGTTTCTAACTTTTTGTTTAATGGGCTAATAATAGGCTTGTGAGCTCATGCTAAACTTTGCTAATGATCTGAAAGTGGTAAGGTAGCTAATGCATTTGTTGTTTGCATTGTTTCTTTTTGTAACCATCTCTTACATTGGTTTTGGGATTTCCAATAAATCTAAAATTATCAGTCAAGTGTCAGACTATCTTTCGGAGGGTATGCCACAGTAAGAGCTGACCTGCACCTGCTGCATCACACTGCCTATGGAACTCATGAGAAGACAGCAAGACAGCAGCAGTGAGTTTCTACATCTAGTGTGATGGTCAACAGTGAGTTACACAACTGTGCTCAACCTGGAAGGCATAAAGGAACAGATACATAAGCCACAGATAGAAATTGAAGAAAGTAAAGGGTAACTTGATTAAGAGGAATATGAAGGCATGTCAAGGCAGGAACTAAAGAAGTTAACTGAATGTAAGAAACATCCTTCTGCAGGGAAACAAAGGGGAACAAAGCCAACATCTTCAGCACTCAAACTGTCTTATACAGTGATAAATCAACACCAAGCAATGGAAGATCAAGGCTCGCATGTGGTGCAAAGATGACAAACATCAACTCTCCATGTGCCCAGATTTCATGGAAAGGTCCCTTGAGAACCGATGGAAACACGTGAAGGAAAACAAGCTGCGCTACGGATGTGTGAAACCAGGTCACAGCGCCAAGGAATGTCATCACCACCACACTTGTGATGTGTGCAAGGGAAGGCACCTGACCTGTCTCCATGATAAAAACTACAGAAGACATGAAGGTAGAGAAAGGCCTTTATCCATTGTAAGTACAGCTTCAAACACAACAGATGAAATCACAGCAGCCATGGGACTCAATGTCACTAGAGGGGGTCAGTCATGCAGCACTTCCATAATCGTCCCTGTATGGGTGTCTTCTGCTACAAATCCATTCCAGGAGCAGCTTGTCTATGCATTACTCAAAGTATCAGCACATTCATCGAAAAAGAGGTAAGCAAGGGATTACAAGCAGATGCCTACTCTGTTAAACGAAACTTACCACTATGCTTGGAGAGAGCATGATCATGTAGAGTTTTTATTTGTCCGTTGTTCAAAGACGGAGAAGCGCTCCTTCAGCTCAAAAAATGCTTTGAGAATGTTGCCGTTAGAGACCTTGTTTTTATTTTTGTTGACACATACTTTCTTTGGATTTGGACTATTAATTGGAGAGTCTGGGAGAGGCAAACTCAAATCTAAAAAGATGTCTTTTGGGTCCACATCCATTACCAGTCCCCCTTTTATGCCTTTTTTTGCATCTATCCTTGCCATTGTGGTCCATATATTACGCATAGACAGTAAAATTAATGGACAAGGCCATGTCGTAGACTCCGACTCAGTCCAGTGAAGTCTATTAGAAGCACTTTTCCGTTTACTGTTACTCCAGTAATGTTACTTAATATGAATTCACTAGCCACATCCCAAAGTATTTCAAATCCTTCAAAACGTTGCTGAAATGTTTTGTTCTGATGCTTTTTATAGACTCTCTATGGGCTTCTCTCTTGACTGTATGTCTCCAAGCCCCCCCCCCCCACACACACACACACACACTCCCAATTGCCTGCAAGCTTCTCCAGACAATGTGGTATTTTGTCAACTGTGCAGAGAGACGCATGGTTATGACACAATCAATCAAAGTCACATACTGATACAAAGTTGGGCATGTGGGACTGCTGGGATTGGTTGAAGTCACACTCCAGTTATTGGTCAAATTTGCGGAAAAGTTGAAGTAATTGGTAAAAATTGTGTTGCACCAAATTCACAGTGATTGGTTGTAACAAGTAATGATGCAGCACATTAAAAAATGTACTGAGGTAAAAGTGGAAGAAGGAGATAAAATAATAATCCAATAGAGTACATGTACAGCCTTTTAGTGCTTAAGTCTAGTAGTGAAGTAGTTCTACTTAGTTACTGTACATCTCTACATATGAGTCCATAATCTATAAACTTGTTCTGTTCATTAGTCACAAATAATGTCTGAAACCTTGTTCAGACATTATTTGTCAGGCTGAGGTGGGCCGAATGGATTCTACAGTTGCGGTATGGGCAGCTGTGGCTGGTTCTTGCTGGGCCTGCAGCTTGGGTTGCCCCCGATGCTGAGTCTTTGGAGTGTAAATGTGTGTGAATGTTTATCGGATGAGCAGGTAGCACCTTGTATGGCAGCCTTGGCCACAGTGTATGAATGGTGAATGGATCTTATACTATGTAAAAGCACTTTGAGTAGTTGTTAAGATTAGAAAAGCGTTATATAGGAACATTCCATTTAGTCGATGTGTGCATCTTGTGATGGCAGCCACCTGTCACTCAAAGCTTTAATCCTTGTTACATATGAACAGCAGAGATGGGCAGTAACAAAGTACAAATAATATTTGCTTTTACTCCTTACATTTTAACACAATTATCAGCACTTTCTACTCCTTACACTTTACAAAATTGGCTAGTTACTTCAGTTTTGTACAAGAGGTAGTCATGTCGGAGAATAGCGCGGACAAACGCCTCACACCATGAGCGGGCACCACATGGAGAGAAAAGTGAGAGAAAAGTTCTGGCACAATTAAAGTAAGTTAGCTAGTGATTTGGTTGTAAAGTGTTCTTCATCTTTTAGCTAGGTTGCACGTTTAGCTAGAAGTTGTCTCCGTCCAGCTTTAAATACTCTCCTAATCTAGTCCTCACTAACAAGTTTCAAATCATTTCACTGGAGTTACCGTTAGCGTCATCAATACCACCTAATTGGATGCTAATATACTGTCTGTTGCACTTGACGCACCCATAAGCCTACCCAACAGATTTGGCAGTATTCTGCATTCATTCGCAGCAAATCATTACAGCTTAATGGCACAGACGTTAGCACATAATCGTATGGATGTCAACATGATTGAAAATGAAGAAAACAGAGATCCCAGAGATTCGGCAGACAAGCAGCAAGACGTTCCCAGTCATCCTCGGCCTTATCTGAAAGAGATGTTTGAGATAGTAGGCATCAAGAATGACTCCTGGCCAATGTTCTGCGTAACTCTTCTTAATTGTTTGTTAAGTAATTCATAATTCATCCTTTATTTTCTTTCCAAAAGCCATATTTGAGCAAACACACATACATGCAGATTCATTTAAATGTTATGGGGAACATTAAAAAAGAGAAACTGGATCTGTGAATTCTCACAGAATCACAGTTGAATTCATGTCTTGCTACTCAGTCAGAATCTTATTAACCTGGATTCCCAGTCTCTGTCACAATCATCATAATCAGATATGTGGTTTGTTAGGCCTATTGGCAGACAGCCATTTCAAATGTAGCCAATGGCATGTAAAAGAGCATGTTTTCCGAGTCCACTGAAATTTCTCAGTGTGCTCTCTAGCAACATGTGTGGTCCAGGTAGCTTTGCAGAAAAAATGCACAAAAAAAAAAAAATTTGCAAGGCTACTTTTACTTGTATGCTTTAAGTACATTTCCAAGCCTGTACTTTGTTACATTTATGTGAGTGAAGAAATTAAATCAGTACTTTTACCAGAGTATTTTTTAACACAAATATCTGTACTTCTACTTAAGTATGGGAAGTGAGTACTTTTACCATCTCTGTTGAACAGGGAAATTAAATATTTAAGACAAAAAACAGTTTTTGTATCAGGATGTAAAGTGTTTTTTGCTATAAAGTTGTTCATTTTAACATGGGGGGGCGCGCATTGGGGGTTACTGCTTAACAGACTTTAAAGTTGCCAAACTGTTGTGGTTTGGGGTTTTGCTTTGGGATCTTTTCCCCTTTCTGGTTTCGTTATCCTGTCTTGTGTTTGTGTCTTGTTTTCTGCCCGGTCTTGTGTTGTCTCGTGCTCCCCTGAGTGTCTGTATGTTCTGTTTCCTGCTTTATTTTGAAGTCTGGCTTTTGTCTTGTCCTGTCTTTAGTGTTACTTCCTGTCTGCCCGCTCTGCTGTTTTCCACCTGCTTCACTGCACTTTTGTCACTTGCCTCTAGTTACCTCATTACCTTGTGTATTTAATGTCTGTGCTTCCCTCGTCTCTTCTCAGATCCTTTTGTTGGGTCCTCGAGATCTTGCTGTTCTGGGTTTTTGTCCTGTCGGTGTTCCAGTCTTTCCCCGTGAGTTTTCTCCTGTGTAGTTTACCCTGTTTTTGCATTGCCTACCACCTGTGCCTGTTTTTGGATTTTCTTGTTTTCTAGGATTTTGCCTGCTCCTTTTGCTCCCTGTGTTTTTCCTTGGACTTTGTTTAAATAAATCCTTGGTTAACTGCTCCCGCCTGCCTCCCTCGTCTCTGCTTTTGGGTCCTTATTCCGCTTCAACGCAACACAAACTTGGATAATTGTAACCCCATATTACAGGAGCTAAATGCAGATCCCATATTGGATAAAAATGTCATTAAGATAAAGTAGGTTTATATAAATATTATAGGCTATAACAGGAATATTACAGTGATACAATATTGTTATACATGTATTACATTATATAAATAATATAGTGATATCATATGAAAAAGAAACATTATTAAAGCATGAAAAAGTCTATGCTAAGTCAACTGTATACCCCTATGAGAGTGTTGTTTGGTTATTCTACGGCTGTGAAGTGCCACCAAAATTATTTTATTAGAGATGACTGCACAGTAACACATCTGCTTTTATATCTCGGGGCTCTGGGAGATGTTGACATTCTCGCTGTAGGCAAAGCAGCTGGGGAAGATGCCTATGTTTCCTGCACAGTGTCCCTCTAGCCACTCCTCATTAACTATAAGAAAGTGTGAAAGAGAAACATAAAGAGGCAGTGAGACTCACATCTGAACAGAGTATGAAGGTCTTTAAGAACATTTCAAATTAAAGTGCCTGATAAAAACAAAGGCTTTTATAATGCCACTGACAAGCAATCCAGTATGAGGTTGACCTGCAGAGCCTCACCTTCACCCAGGATGTCGATAGTATCTCCTTCGCTGAACTCCAGGTCCTCTGGGCCCTGAGCATTGTAGTCATACAGCGCCACCATCTGGTAGAGGATAGGACGGTTGGCCAGGGGATCTTCTGTCTGAAATAAAATTGCACAATAAAGAGAAATCTTTATAAGCAAACCTGTACATTAAATGGTTACCTGGATGAACTCTCCCATTTCTAAGGGACGGCATGAAAAATACTGAGATTGGCGGCAATTTGTAACAATTTTTTAAACATACAAAACTTATAATTCCCAACATAGACATATCCCCCCCACACACACACACACTCGTCATTACCACACACCCAGACAAAAAACAATAAAAAATAACACAATAACCACAATATACAAGCCCATAACAAATAATAAAATAGACAACTGTAAACCAAATAAACATATGTATAATGACAACATTCAGGCATCTGGCAAGGATGCCTCCTAGGCGCCTCCCTAGGGAGGCGTTCCAGGCACGTTCAGCTGGGAGGAAACCTCGGGGAAGACCCAGGACTAGGTGGAGGGATTATATCTCCAACCTGGTCTGAGAACACCTTGGGATCCCCCAGTCAGAGGTGGTTAAGGGAAAGGGAAGTGTGGGGGCCCCTGCTGGAGCTGCTCCCCCTGCGATCCGATACCGGATAAGCGGACGAAGATGGATGATGACAACACCATAAACCCGTTTTACATATCTCTCCCCAGTATAAACCTTCTTAGGAGCCCTGCTGAAAGCTCAAGTACTTTTCAAAATTTTCTGTAAAGACATCCAATCTGGCAAACCGTTTGTATGACACAGGCGCACTCTTGAACTGAAGGCACCCCTTCTGTCCTACAGAAGGGGTGCAGATCCCCCAGTCTGACAATTCCCTTTTCCAACTAATTCCACCAAAAATGGGAGCTCTATTAATACATAAGTTTGGGTTTCACCAAATACTTGAAGAGGTATGTAGATATGGATCCAGTTCAAACGGTCAGGCCACTTTGGTCCAAACAACTTTTAAGTGAGAGATTACCGGATGTGTTTTTGCCACACCATACAGTTTGACAGACAGGCTTTGTAAGTGCAATAATGGGGCAAGAAATACAATACAAGGGTGCAGTTCTTTAACTGACCAGTGGGCTAGATGCCTTAAATTAAAAGCATAGAAATAATACAATATCTTTGGTAAACCCAAAACCTCTTCTATCCTCCCTTTATTAAAATGTAGTCAGGTTTTTTACCATTCAATATATGTGTCTTTCGTATCCAGACACAGTAATTGAAATATGACAGAGGAACCGCTAGAGGAAGATATTGGATGTAATAATTCCGATTGGGAACGCAAACCAATTTCATAACATTGACCTTCCCTGCTATTGAGAGATTGAGAGTCGCCCATCTATTAACATCACAACAGATTTTGTTCAATACAGCAATGGATCCAAGTTACCTTTAACTAGATATTTTAATAGGGGAGTGAATAAGATGCCCAGATATATGATCCCTTGCTTTTGGCCACTGTTCAACAGAGAATTTAATGTCATGTTGCTATAAGGTGGTATTGGTTGTGTTAGTATCGGAGTAATTTTATGATTACAAGTGCGAGTATGCGCACAGGACTTGGGTTGTTGGAGGAGAGTTATACTTAGTAAATGTAATACAACTTTTTATTTGCTACATGGAATAATTTTTTCATTTTTTACATGCCACTTTGCAACACACAACAGAGACCTTATTTATTGATATTGATTGATTTCAACACCAAAGATTCTTTTGTACCTTAAAATAATGTTTCCAAACTCGTTTCAGTGGTTCACCCCCAACCAGCACCCATCAGACAACCGCCAACCAAGAGCCTGGTTCTGTCCCACAAGCACACTTCCTGTGTCTGCAGACACTGCTTGTTTAGCCCAGACGTTACGGTAAGCGTACCTGACTCATTTCCATTTCCTGTGCTGGTGTGTTGGTAGCGTGTTAGTAGCTTGTTGCTGCTTACTAAATACCAGCTCAGTTTGTTAGATTTGCTATTACAGCGGCTAACTGTCCGCTAAACACTTATTCTTATAGAAGTTCTGCCTAAGCACTCACATATATTTTCATTTTTCAGCGACTTTTGTTAAATAACAGCTGTTTTTAACGCTTAGTAGCTAACGCTACCGTACTTTAGCTTAGCAGTTAGCTATGTCCTCCCCCTCTCCTACTTTCTCTTGCTCGGTGTGTGAGATGTTTCGTTACTCCTCTGCATCCTTTAGCGGTAATGGTGTGTGTAACAACTGTAGTTTATTTATCGACGTGGAGGCGAGGCTTAGTGAGTTAGAAGTCCGGATCAGCACCATGATAGATCAGTTTCGTTAGTTTACTGTAGCTAAACCCCCCCCCCTCTCTGGACCCCTGCCAATCTAACCAGTGATGACATATAGCCGCATGTCGTCATTTCGCTGCTGGCTATTGAGGTTGTGGCCAGATAATGATGTGCTTTGTGGATCACGGCATTCATCCCACTTGGATGGAGCAGCTCTCATTTCTAGAAATCTTGACAAGTTTATTAGGGGACCTGATCCTTGACATTCCAGAGTTGGGACCAGGAGGTAGAGTCCCAGTCTAACACACTTCTCTGCAATAGTGCAAAAGAATAGGAGAATTAAATGTGGACTCTTAAACATCAGATCTCTCTCTTCTAAAGGTGTACTAGTAAATTAATTATTATCAGATTCTAATATTGATCTATTCTGTCTTACTGAAACCTGGCTGGGTGATGGAGAATATGTTAGTCTAAATGAATACACCCCCCCAGTCATTTTAATACTCACATTCCTCGAGGCACAGGCCGAGGAGGTGGAGTTGCAGCCATCTTCGATTCTAATCTACTAATCAGCTCTAAACCTGAACTGAATTATAACTCATTTGAAAGTCTTGTTCTTAGTCTTTCACACCCAAGTTGGAAATCACTGCAACCAGTTCTATTTGTTATAGTGTACCAAGCACTTGGTCCATACTCTTATCCGAATTTGCAGAGTTTTGTCAAACTTACTGCAAAAAACGACAAAGTTCTTATGTAGGGGATTTTAATATTCCTGTGGACGATGAGAATGATAGCCTTAGTACTGGCGTTTATCTCTCTTTAGATTCTATGGGCTTCCTCAAAGTGTTCAAAAACCGACTCACCGTTTTAACCACACCCCAATCGTGTTCTGGTATATGGTGTTGAATTTGAACATTTATAGTTGTTCCCACAGAATCCCTTTTTATCTGACCACTGTTTGATAACTTTTGAGTTTATACTGCTGAACTACACGCATTAGGCAAAACCTTTTATACAAGATGCTATCTGATAGTGCTGTAACTAAATTTAAGGATTTGATTCCATTAGGATTTAATTCATTCCAAGTCACAAGTAACGGAGGACTCCTATGCTAATTTCAGTCCCTCCCAAATCGATATTTTGTTGATAGTGCAGCAGGCTCGCTGCGAACGACACTCGACTCTGTTGCCCCTCTAAAAAAGAAGATAATAAACAAAACGTAGCTCCATGGTATAAACACTGAAACTCGCAAATTAAAGCAAATATCACGGAAACTTGAGAAGATTTGGCGTTCCACCAAATGAAAATCTCGTTTAATCTGGCAAGATAGTCTAAAATGTATAAGCAGGCCCTCCGTAATGCCAGACATGGACTTCTCGTCATTAATAGAGGAACAACCCCAGGTTTCTTTTCAGCACTGTAGCCAGGCTAACGGGGTCACGGCTCTACGGAGACAAGTATTCCGATAGCTCTTAGTAGTACGACTTTATGAGATTCTTCAATGATAAAATTATAACTATTAGAAGCAAAATTTACCAGACCTGCCTTTAACTGGCACTGACTTATCTCTAAATTCAGGAACTTCAGAAACGCTGTAAACACAAGATATATTTTAAACTGCTTTGCTTCACTTGATTTTTATCAATTTATTCATTATTTCTTCACTAAACCATCAACTTGCCTCTTAGACCCCATCCCGACTAGGCTACTTAAGAAGTTTTACCATTGTCAGCACTTCTCTACTAGATATAACCAATCTATCTTTATTAACAGGCTATGTACCACAGTACTTTAAGTCGCTGTAATTAAACCTCTCTAAAAAAGCCCAACCTTGATCCAATGTTTTAGCCAACTATAGACCTTATCCAACCTTCCATTTCTCTCTAATTCTTGAAAGCAGTCGCCAAACGCTGTGGACTTCTGCATAACAACAGTTTATTTGAGGACTTTCAGTCAGGATTTAGAGTTAATCATAGTACAGAGACAGCACTTGTGAAAATTACTAATGACCTCCTAATTGCATCAGACAAGGACTTATCTCTGTACTTGTGTTATTAGATTCTAGTGCTTTCATTTGATACCATTGACCATCATATCTTATTACAGAGGTTGGAACATTTAATTGGCTTAAAGGGACTGCTTTAAGATTGTTTAAGTGTTATTTATCAATGATCTCAGTTTGTTCATGTCCGATAAATCCTCTGTGCACGCCAAAGTTATCATGGATCCCACAAGGATCCGTGCTCGGTCCAATCTTGTTCACTTTTAATGCTTCCTTTAGGCAGTAATCAGGAAGCACTCCATAAACTTCATTGTTATGCAGATGATACTAAATTATATCTATCATCAAGCCGGTGAAACTAATCAGTTAGCTAAACTTCAAATGTGCCTTCAGGATATTAAAACCGGGATGACCTGTAATTTTCTAATGTTAAACTCAGATAAACTGAAGTTATTGCTTGGGACCCAAGCACCTCCGTGACGCATTATCCAAAGAGATAGTTACTCTATGGCATCACCCTGGCCTCCCAGCACCACTGTGGGGAATCTTGGAGTCATCTTTGATCAGGACATGTCCTTTGATTCCCACAAAAAGCAATTTCAAGGATTGCCTTTTTTTCACCTACGTAATATTGCAAAATCGAAATATCCTGTCTAAAAATGATGCAGAAAAACTAGTCCATGCATTTTTTACTGCTAGGCTGAAATACTGCAATTCTTTGTTATCAGCTGCTCGAAAAGTCCATAAAAACTCTTCTGATCCAGAATGCTGCGGCACGTATTCTGACAGGAACCAGGAAAGAGACCACATCTCTCCTGTTTTAGCTTCTCTGCATTGGCTTCCTATAAAATCTAGACTAGAATTTAAAATCCTTCTTCTCACCACAAAGCTCTTCATGGTCAGCACCATCTTATCTTAAAGAGCTCATAGTTACCTTACAACCCTACAGAGCACTACGCTCCTGAGTGCAAGTTTCTTTAGGTTAAGATTAGGCTTAAGACTTTCCTCTTTGATAATGCTTATGTTGGGCATAAATTTAATATTGTTAGGAGAGTGAGGAGTCGCATCGTCCGCCTAACCCGCCCACCTGCTTCTCGTCATAGTTGTCAGATTTATCTATCTAATAATCAAGCATATAAAAAACCAAAGGAGACTTGGCATACAGCCCGATCCGTTGGGGAGAGTTCTAGCCCGACCAGGCTCCTCTCCTTACCCGTCCTCTTGGTTTTGCTGTAATAGTTTTAGACACTGGGGACATCCTTTGATACCTGAGCTCCTCTCTCCTCTATTTCCTATCTTTTCATTTATGTGCATCCATGTCCCAGAGATGCTTGTTACTAACCAGCTCTGGGGAGTCATTCCCCGAAGTCCTAATCTTCTTTTTTCCCCCACTGTTCCCTCGGATCAGAGATGCTCCAAATCATGGTAGCAGCTGTCTCCATGGTCCCGCTCCACGTTCTGCGGTGCCATGTTCATCTGCTACACTCTGCGGTGCCCAGCTACGTCTTGCTGTGCCTGTAATGCCGCACAGTGCCCTGCTATGCCATGAACTACTACAAGAACTGCTACAAACTACTATTTTTTCTATTTTTGTTATTTCCACTAACCCCAACCGGCCCGTCAGACACCGCCTATCAAGAGCCTGGGTCTGTCCAGTTTTCTGCCTAAAAGGAAGTTTTTCCTCGCCACTGTCGCACTGTTGCTTGCTCGGGAGAAACTACTAAACTGTTGGGTCCTTGTAAATTCTGGAGTGTGGTCTAGACCTACTCTACTCTAAGTGTCTTGAATAACTCTTGTTATGAATTGATACTATAATAAATGGAAATTGAAATTGAAATTAACTCGTTCGACTGAGACATAAGAATAATGGTAACAGTCAATTAGGCTTCCAACCAGTGGGGGGACAAAAGGAAAACTGCGTTGGTGCCTACTGTAAAGGTGCTGGTTGACAAGTACTGATGCTAAGCTTGATCTATTCGTTAGATAATTATGTGGTAACATACGACATCAACACGCTCAGTTTTTTTTGTAGTATGATTGTTTTGACCAGGTTTAACAGCTCTGGCTAACCCACAAATTCATCAGTAAGGTTAACTGTATAATAGACCACTAATCTAATAATGTAATTACTTAGCTACTACCCCTGTCTTTCTGCCTCACTTGCCCTAAGCTGCAAGGCTTCAATCAAGCTGACACAGCCCCAGCCCAGGGACACTCCACAGTCAGCCCCCAGCCAGCTAGCAGCCAGCCCGGTCAGCACTTAACTGCGGTACTAAGGATGCTAACGGCAGTTTACTGAACCGTAGGGAATCAAACCAGAACCTGAGTCAAACAGTGGCCATTCATAACATAATTACTAATACTAATAGTAATTAAAGATGTGGTAGCATTGGATCTGGACGGGAAGGATAACTCTGGAAGTTGAAGGTGTGTCGCGATTCTACCTTCCACTCCTCACAGGTTCATGGATCTGAGCGTCGCGATGGGTTTGATACGCATATTTTACAGCCCTAGTTGGTTGCATCCCTACTTTTAAGCTCATGATGCGATCAATGTTTGTTGTAAAGAACCCTTCTGCCATCTAGTGGTTTATTATTTTTGTTGTTTAACATCAATTGACTGCTGAAATTAGTTTTGGTTATAAGTTGAGCCTTCTTTAAGGTCACTGACGTTGTCACAGACTGTTTTTTGGGCTCTCACCATTTTAAGTTAATATATTTCGACCAGTGCTAACACTCGAAAGGAGCCAGTGGAGGTGGTCAGGGCATCTGGTAAGGATGCCCCCTGGACGGCCGAGAAGACCCAGGACTTGGTGGAGGGATTATTCATCTGCACCCTGGCCTGGGAATGTCCTTGGATCAGGGGCCAGCTCATAAATGTGTCTCGGAAAGGGAAGTTCAGGCCCCCTGCTGAGCTGCTGCCCTCCCAACCCGACCCCAGATAAGCTAATGTTATGGATGGATGGATTTATATATAGGTATCGGAAAAACAAGAATCACATGCAAACCGTAATGGGGCACAGACTCATTGAGAGTCACCAGTGCAATGTTGAATGCAATGTTCCTAACTATTACTACTTTTTTTCTTTGGGATACATGTCCTTGTTCAACTCTCTGATTTTGTCTATCTGTGGTTGTGGTGCTAGGCAGTAGTGTACAGTGGGTTTAAGTGAAGTGTTTCACTGAAAAAGAGCACCTTTAACCCTTGGCCGACAGGATATCCCATCTTTGATACCCTAAAAAACATTGGTTAGTGCAACTTTAATATATAGGTGGAAGATCTGGCAGGGGGCACTGCAACCCCAGGACACACCCTTGCAACTGATGTCCGATTTCAAGCCCTGATGCATATGTAGTTGTGACTTTAAATTCTCACCTGGCACCACAGGGTGGCTCTGCCACCTCAGCCACCTCTTGCACGGTGCAGCTAGGCTCTACCTCCCCACCCAGAGGTATCAGGACCCGGGAACCATGCTGCTTGTATCTGAAGTGAAGAGAGCAGAGTGGTGAGGGGGAGTGGTAGCAGGTGAATAGATGTTAATTGAGGTATCAGGGCCAAAAATGGGTTAGG
>NW_022605627.1:159773-159907 GCF_008692095.1 Etheostoma spectabile | reverse complement strand
TGGACCCCTGCCAAATCTAACCAGTGATGACATGTATAGCCGCATGTCGTCATTTCGCTGCTGGCTATTGAGGTGGTGTCCAGATAATGATGTGGGCTTTGTGGATCACGGCATTCATCCCACTTGGGATGGAG
>NW_022605627.1:158456-159763 GCF_008692095.1 Etheostoma spectabile | reverse complement strand
TTCTAGAAATCTTGACAAGTTTATTAGGGGACCTGATCCTTGACATTCCAGAGTTGGGACCAGGAGGTAGAGTCCCAGTCTAACACACTTCTCTGCAATAGTGCAAAAGAATAGGAGAATTAAATGTGGACTCTTAACAAATCAAGATCTCTCTCTTTCTAAAGGTGTAATAGTAAATTAATATTACAGATTCTAATAGATCTATTCGTCTTACTGAAACCTGGCTGGGTGATGGAGAATATGTTAGTCTAAATGAATACAACCCCCATCGATTTTAATACTCACATTCCTCGAGGCCAGGCGAGGAGGTGGAGTTGCAGCCATCTTCGATCTAACTACTAATCAGCTTCAAACCTGAACTGAATTAATAACTCATTTGAAGTCTTGTTATTAGTCTTTCACACCCAAGTTGGAAATCACTGCAACCAGTTCTATTTGTTATAGTGTACCAAGCACTTGGTCCATACTCTTATCCGAATTTGCAGAGTTTTTGTCAAACTTACTGCTAAAAACGGACAAAGTTCTTATTGTAGGGGATTTTAATATTCCTGTGGACGATGAGAATGATAGCCTTAGTACTGCGTTTATCTCTCTTTTAGATTCTATTGGATTCTCTCAAAGTGTTCATAAAACGACTCACCGTTTAACACACACCCTCAATCGTGTTCTGGTATATGTGTGAAATTGAACATTTAATAGTGTTCCCACAGAATCCCTTTTTATCTGACCACTGTTTGATAACTTTGAGTTTATACTGCGAACACCAGCCAGAGCAAAACCTTTATACAAGATGTCTATCTGATAGTGCTGAACTAAATTTAAGGATGTATTCCATTAGGATTTAATTCATTACCAAGTCACAAAGTAACGGAGGACTCCTATGCTAATTTCAGTCCCTCCCAAATCGATGATTTTGTTGATAGTGCAGCAGGCTCGCTGCGAACGACACTCGACTCTGTTGCCCCTCTAAAAAAGAAGATAATAAAACAAAGACGGTTAGCTCCATGGTATAACACTGAAACTCGCAAATTAAAGCAAATATCACGGAAACTTGAGAAGATTTGGCGTTCCACCAAATTGGAAAATTCTCGTTTAATCTGGCAAGATAGTCTTAAAATGTATAAGCAGGCCCTCCGTAATGCCAGAGCAGTGTACTTCTCGTCATTAATAGAGGAACAACCCCAGGTTTCTTTTCAGCACTGTAGCCAGGCTAACGGAAGGTCACGGCTCTACTGAGACAAGTATTCCGATAGCTCTTAGTAGTAACGACTTTATGAGATTCTTCAATGATAAAATTATAACTATTA
>NW_022605627.1:151820-158431 GCF_008692095.1 Etheostoma spectabile | reverse complement strand
GTGCCAGTTAAAAAAGGCAGGTCTGGTAAATTTTGCTTCTAATAGTTATAATTTTATCATTGAAGTCTCATAAAGTCGTTACTACTAAGAGCTATCGGATACTTGTCTCAGTAAGCCGTGACCTTCCGTTAGCTGGCTACATTGCTGAAAAGAAACCTGGGGTTGTTCCTCTATTAATGACGAGAAGTACACTGCTCTGGCATTACGGAGGGCCTGCTTATACATTTTAAGACTATCTTGCCAGATTAACGAGATTTCCATTTGGTGGAACGCCAAATCTTCTCAAGTTTCCGTGATATTTGCTTTAATTTGCGAGTTTCAGTGTTATACCATGGACTACCGTCTTTGTTTATTATCTTCTTTTTTAGAGGGGCAACAGAGTCGAGTGTCGTTCGCAGCGAGCCTGCTGCACTATCAACAAAATCATCGATTTGGGAGGGACTGAAATTAGCAGGAGTCCTCCGTTACTTTGTGACTTGTAATGAATTAAATCCTAATGGAATCACATCCTTAAATTTAGTTCCAGCACTATCAGATAGACATCTTGTATAAAAGGTTTTGCTCTGGCTGGTGTTCGCAGTATAAACTCAAAGTTATCAAACAGTGGTCAGATAAAAAGGGATTCTGTGGGAACACTATTAAATGTTCAATTTCACACATATACCAGAACACGATTGAGGGTGTGTGTAAACGGTGAGTCGTTTTATGAACACTTTGAGAGAACCAATAGAATCTAAAAGAGAGATAAACGCAGTACTAAGGCTATCATTCTCATCGTCCACAGGAATATTAAAATCCCCTACAATAAGAACTTTGTCCGTTTTTAGCAGTAATTTGACAAAAACTCTGCAAATTCGGATAAGAGTATGGACCAAGTGCTTGGTACACTATACAATAGAACTGGTTTGCAGTGATTTCCAACTTGGGTGTGAAAGATAAGAACAAGACTTTCAAATGAGTTATAATTCAGTTCAGGTTTAGAGCTGATAGTAGATTAGAATCGAAGATGGCTGCAACTCCACCTCCCGGCCTGTGCCTCGAGGAATGTGAGTATTAAATGACTGGGGGGGTGTATTCATTTAACTAACATATTCTCCATCACCCAGCCAGTTTCAGTAAGACGAATAGATCAATATTAGAACTGATAATATAATTTTACTAGTACACCTTTAGAGAGAGAGATCTGATGTTTAAGAGTCCACATTTAATTCTCCTATTCTTTTGCACTATGCAGGCAGTGTGTGGACTGGGACTCTACCTCCTGGTCCCAACTCTGGAATGTCAGAGCAGGTCCCCTATAAACTGTCAAGATTTCTAGAAATGAGAGCTGCTCCATCCCAATGGGATGAATGCCGTGATCCACAAAGCCCACATCATTATCTGGACACCACCTCAATAGCCAGCAGCGAAATGACGACATGCGGCTATACATGTATCACTGGTTAGATTTGCAGGGGTCCAGAGGGGGGGGGGGGGTTTAGCTACAGTAACTACGACTGATCTATCATGGTGCTGATCCGGACTTCTAACTCACTAAGCCTCGCCTCCACGTCGATAAATAAACTACAGTTGTTACACACACCATTACCGCTAAAGGATGCAGAGGAGTACGAAACATCTCACACACCGAGCAAGAGAAAGTAGGAGAGGGGGAGGACATAGCTACTGCTAAGCTAAAGTACGGTAGCGTTGCTACTAAGCGTTAAAACCTCTGTTATTTAACAAAAGTCGCTGAAAAATGAAAATATATGTGAGTGCTTAGGCAGAACTTCTATAAGAATAAGTGTTTACCGGACAGTTAGCCGCTGTAATAGCAAATCCAAACTGACTGGTATTTAGTAAAGCCAACAAGCTACTACACGCTACCACACACCAGCACAGGAAGTGAAATGAGTCAGGTACGCTTACGTAACGTCTGGCTAAACAAGCGTGTCTGCAGACACAGGAAGTGTGCTTGTGGGACAGAACCAGGCTCTTGTGTTGCGGTTGTCTGATGGTGCTGGTTGGGGGTGAACCACTGAAACAGTTTGGAAACATTATTTTAAGGTACAAAAGAATCTTTGGTGTTGAAATCAATCAATATCAATATAGGTCTCTGTGTTGTGTTGCAAAGTGGCATGTAAAAAATGAAAAAATTATTCCATGTAGCAATAAAAAGTTGTATTACATTTACTAAGTATAACTCTCCTCCAACACCCAAGTCCTGTGCGCATACTCGCACTTGTAATCATAAATTACTCCGATACTAACACAACCAATACCACCTTATAGCACAGACATAAATTCTCTGTTGAACAGTGCCAAAAGCAAGGGATCATATATCTGGGCATCTTATTCACTCCCCTATTAAATATCTAGTTAAAGGTAACTTGGATCCATTGCTGTATTGAACAAATCTGTTGTGATGTTAATAGATGGGCGCCTCAATCTCTCATAGCAGGGAAGGTCAATGTTATGAAATTGGTTTGCGTCCCAATCGGAATTTTACATCCATATCTTCCTCTAGCGGTTCCTCTGTCATATTTCAATTACGGTGTCTGGATACGAAAGACACAATATTGAATGGTAAAAAACCTGACTACATTTTAATAAAGGGAGGATGAAGAGGTTTTGGGTTTACCAAAGATATTGTATTATTTCTATGCTTTTTAATTTAAGGCATCTAGCCCACGGGTCAGTTAAAGAACTGCACCCTTGTATTGTATTTCTTGCCCCATTATTGCACTACAAAGCCTGTCTGTCAACTGTATGGTGGGGCAAAAACCATCCGGTAATCTCTCACTTAAAGTTGTTTGGACAAAGTGGCCTGACCGTTTGAACTGGATCCATATCTACATACCTCTTCAAGTATTTGGTGAAACCCAAACTTATGTATTATAGAGCTCCCATTTTTGGTGGAATTAGTGGAAAGGAATTGTCAGACTGGGATCTGCACCCCTTCTGTAGGACAGAAGGGGTGCCTTCAGTTCAAGAGTGCGCCTGTGTCAACAAACGGTTTGCCAGATTGGATGTCTTTACAGAAATTTTGAAAAGTACTTGAGCTTTCGCAGGGCTCCTAAGAAGGTTTATACGGGGAGAGATATGTAAAACGGGTTTATGGTGTTGTCATCATCCATCTTCGTCCGCTTATCCGGTATCGATCGCAGGGGGAGCAGCTCCAGCAGGGGCCCCCACACTTCCCTTTCCCTTAACCCTCTGACTGGGGATCCCAAGGTGTTCTCAGACCAGGTTGGAGATATAATCCCTCCACCTAGTCCTGGTCTTCCCGAGGTTTCCTCCCAGCTGACGTGCCTGGACGCGCTCCCTAGGGAGCGCCTAGGAGGCATCCTTGCCAGATGCCTGAATGTTGTCATTATACATATGTTTATTGTGTTTACAGTTGTCTATTTTATTATTTGTTAGGGCTTGTATATTTGTTATTGTGTTATTTTTTATTGTTTTTTGTCTGGGTGTGTGGTATGACGAGTGGTGTGTGTGTGGGGGGGATATGTCTATGTTGGAATTATAAGTTTTGTATGTTTAAAAATTGTTACAATTCCCGCAATCTCAGTATTTTCATGCCGTCCCTTAGAAATGGGAGAGTTCATCATTTCTCCAGGTAACCATTTATGTACAGGTTTGCTTATAAAGATTTCTCTTTATTGTGCATTTTATTTCAGACGAAGATCCCTGGCCAACCGTCCTATCCCTACCAGATGGTGGCGCTGTATGACTACAATGCCAGGGCCCAAGGACCTGGAGTTCAGCGAAGGAGATACTATCGACATCCTGGGTGAAGGTGAGGCTCTGCAGGTCAACCTCATACTGGATTGCTTGTCAGTGGCATTATAAAAGCCTTTGTTTTTATCAGGCACTTTAATTTGAAATGTTTCTTAAAGACCTTCATACTCTGTTCAGATGTGAGTCTCACTGCCTCTTTATGTTTCTCTTTCACACTTTCTTATAGTTAATGAGGGTGGTAGAGGACACTGTGCAGGAAACATAGGCTTTCCCAGCTGCTTTGCCTACAGCGAGAATGTCACATCTCCCAGAGCCCCGAGAATAAAAAGCAATGTGTTACTGTGCAGTCATCCTAATAAATTTTTTTTGTGGCACTTCACAGCCGTAGAATAACCAAAACACTCCATAGGGGTATACAGTTGACTTAGCATAGACTTTTCATGCTTTAATAATGTTCTTTTTCATATGTATCACTATATTATTTATATATGTATAGTATAACAATATTGTATCACTGTAATATTCCTGTTATAGCCTATAATATTTATATAAACCTACTTTATCTTAATGACATTTTTATCCAATATGGGATCTGGCATTTAGCTCCTGTAATATGGGGTTACAATTATCCAAGTTTGTGTTGCGTTGAAGCGGAATAAGGACCCAAAGCAGAGACAGGGAGGCAGCGGGAGCAGTAACCAAGGATTTATTTAAACAAAGTCCAAGGAAAAACACAGGGAGCAAAAGAGCAGGCAAAATCCTAGAAACAAGAAAATCCAAAACAGGCACAGGTGGTAGGCAATGCCAAAACAGGGTAAACTACAGGAAAACTCACGGGGAAAGACTGGAACACCGCAGGACAAAACACCAGAACAGCAGATCTCGAGGACCCAACAAAGGATGCGAGAAGAGACAGGGAAGCACAGACATTAAATACACAGGTAATGAGGTAACTAGAGGCAAGTGACAAAAGTGCGTGAAGCAGGTGGAAAACAGCAGAGCGGGCAGACAGGGGTAACACTAAAGACAGGACAAGACAAAAGCCAGACTTCAAAATAAAGCAGGAAACAGAACATACAGACACTCAGGGGAGCACGAGACAACACAAGACCGGGCAAAAACAAGACACAACACAGACAGGATAACGAAACAGAAAGGGAAAAATCCCAAGCAAAACCCCAAACCACAACAGTTTGGCAACTTAAAGTCTGTTAAGCAGTAACCCCCAATGCGCGCCCCCCCATGTTAAATGAACAACTTTATAGCAAAAAACACTTTACATCCTGATACAAAACTGTTTTTTGTCTTAAATATTAATTTCCCTGTTCAACAGAGATGGTAAAAGTACTCACTTCCCACTTAAGTAGAAGTACAGTATTTGGTGTTAAAAATACTCTGGTAAAGTACTGATTTATTTTCTTCACTCACATAAATGTACAAAGTACAGGCTTGGAAATGTACTTAAGCATACGTAAAAGTAGCCTTGCAATTTTTTTTTTTTTGTGCATTTTTTCTGCAAAGCTACCTGGACACACACTGTTGCTAGAGAGCACACTGAGAAATTCAGTGGACTCGGAAAACATGCTCTCTTTACATGCCATTGGCTACATTTGAAATGCTGTCTGCGCCAATAGGCCTAACAAACCCATATCTGATTATAGATGTTGTACAGAGTGGGAATCCAGGTTAATAAGATTCTGACTGAGTAGCAAACATGAATTCAACTGTGATTCTGTGAGAATTCACAGATCCATTTCTCTTTTTTAATGTTCCCCATAACATTTAAATGAATCTGCATGTATGTGTGTTTGCTCAAATATGGCTTTTGGAAAAATAAAGGATGAATTTGAATTACTTAACAAACAATTAAGAAGAGTTACGCAGAACATTGGCCAGGAGTCATTCTTGATGCTACTATCTCAAACATCTCTTTCAGATAAGGCCGAGGATGACTGGGAACGTCTTGCTGCTTGTCTGCCGAATCTCTGGGATCTCTGTTTTCTTCATTTCAATCATGTTGACATCCATACGATGTTTGCTAACGTCTGTCCATTAAGCTGTAATGATTTTGTGAATGAATGCAGAATACTGCCAATCTGTTGGGTAGGCTTATGGGTGCGTCAAGTGCAACAGACAGTATATTAGCATCCAATTAGGTGGTATTGATGACGCTAACGGTAACTCCATGAAATGATTTGAAACTTGTTGTGAGACTAGATTAGGAGAGTATTTAAAGCTGGACGGAGACAACTTCTAGCTAAACGTGCAACCTAGCTAAAGATGAAGAACACTTTACAACCAAATCACTAGCTAACTTACTTTAATTGTGCCAGAACTTTTCCTCACTTTTCTCTCCATGTGGTGCCCCTCATGGTGTGAGGCGTTTGTCCGCGCTATTCTCCGACATGACTACCTCTTGTACAAAACTGAAGTAACTAGCCAATTTTGTAAGTGTAAGGAGTAAAGTGCTGATAATTGTGTTTAAAATGTAAGGAGTAAAACAAATATTATTTGTACTTTGTTACTGCCCATCTCTGCTGTTCATATGTACAAGGATAAAGCTTTGAGTGACAGGGCTGCCATCACAAGATGCACACATCGCAAATGGAATGTTCCTATATAACGCTTTCTATCTTACACTACTCAAGTGCTTTTACATAGTATACCCATTCCCATTCATACACTGTGGCCAAGGCTGCCATACAAGGTGCACCCTGCTCATCTGACTTATCTCTAAATTCAGGAACTTCAGAAACAGCTGTAAAACAAGATATATGTTTAAACTGCTTTGCTTCACTTGATTTTTATCAATTTAATTCAATTATTTCTTCAGCTAAACCATCAACTTGCCTCTTAGACCCCATCCCGACTAGGCTACTTAAAGAAGTTTT
>NW_022605627.1:131746-151800 GCF_008692095.1 Etheostoma spectabile | reverse complement strand
TACTAGATATAACCAATCTATCTTTATTAACAGGCTATGTACCACAGTACTTTAAGGTCGCTGTAATTAAACCTCTTCTAAAAAAAGCCCAACCTTGATCCAGATGTTTTAGCCAACTATAGACCTGTATCCAACCTTCCATTTCTCTCTCTGCCATTCTTCCAACTTTGGTGGTTTATGGCTTGTTAATCATAATGTCGAAAGGAACATGGAAGTACAAAAAAGATTCTCAGTCCGTCAGGTCATAGAAGTGTGTAAATTCAAAGAGCAACTGGTACTTCGGTTGTTGGATCTGGAGGCTGGGATGTTTGGCTGGAGTCTCCCTGAAATAGGTTTGGCTTTGCCCTGCAGCATAGGGGGCACAAGACGCAAGACAGAAAGTTGTGCAAGGTTGCAATAGAGCTCCTGCCACTGCAGCGCTCAGGGGTGCCGTACATTCTTTGGCAAGACCGATGCCAACTCCTGGACAAAAGATAGTCTCTATTTATGCCCCCGGCAGCAGTGGGCCACTGTGTTGGGGAGCCCTTCGAGCCCAACTCTAACACCATTCTCAAAAAAGTTTGCACTGGCTGCCTGTATTGTACAGGATTGCCACTACAAAATCCTCGGTACTGATTTAGAGCTTCCATGACAGCACCAGACTACATTTTTGTAAGAACCTCATCAGCCTTAGTTTCCACTAGGACAGCGGTGTTATGATGGTTTACTAGGACCCATGTTAAGACCCGATGGAGACAGACTTTGAAGCGGTGGCGCCTCGCTTGGAAGAGCTAACTTGTACATTGTTCTCGTGTTTGGATAGACACTTTTCGGAAAAAACTAAAAGACCCCTTTTTTAAACTTGTTTTTTACGCTCGAATTACTGTGTTTTTACTGGTTATTTATGTTGTTTTAATTGATTTTCGTTTATAACTTGTGCAGCACTTTGTGACCCGGTCTGTGAAAGTGCTACGAAATAAAAGTTGAAGTAATAATTACTTAGTGCGCCTCACTCCAGAAAGTGAAAAAGGATTGCGGTGTTGGTGATTCAGAAGAAAGCTTTGGTTGTATACAGGTGTTTATTATTTCAGTGGCCCCACTTATTTGGGCCTTACGTTCTGTCTTTTGTTGTGCTGTTTGTCTAATTGTCTAAATGGTATAAGGGCGGCTTGTTGGACTCAGTGGTGAGTGGTTGCTGCCAATAGGAAGGTTGGTGCGTTCGATCCCCGCCCCTTCAGTCTATGTTTTAAATGTCCTTGGGCAAGACAATGACCCGAAGTTGCCCTGGTGCTGTGCATCGGAGTGTGAATGTGGATCTGATGAGGCAGGTGGCACCTTGGGTAAGGCAGCCCTGGCCACAGTTGTTGTGAATGGTAAATGTATCGAGATGTTAAAAGCGCTTTGAGCAGTGTTAGATCTGGCAAAGGCTATACATTACATTTTTAAGGGTCTTGAATTGTAGCCTTGCTGAAACCCTAAAATTGCCACATGGGGACAATGTCAATAAAGTTTTTTTTTTTAAAGGGAGAGACCCCCCGCTGCTGTCAAGTGCTGCACTGGGTTTTCTCGTTTTGATGCAACCATTAACAAACAACTGGCTTGGCGCGTCATCCTCCAAGCGCCAACCTCTTGTCAAAAAATTAGTAGATGCAGTTGAAAAAAAAAATGCGAAGCACATCACCCAAAGTCGGGCGTTTAAAACAGAAGGTCCACAAACAAGGGGATGGAACGAGACGAGGTGCGGAGGAAGGAGGAGTGCTGTGGGGGGTAACCTCATCACAAATGCACCAGACCGACCACAGTGGCGCTTCTTTCTCCATCACTCCAAGGAATCACTCATCCTTTCCCCCGCGTCGTCCACATCCATCTCCTAGGGCTGGCAGGGAGGTCTTATATTCACAGAGGTAGCGAGGCTGGAATACTCAAATACTTGCACAACCACAACTCCCACGGTGGAAAATCATTAACAAAGAAAGTATATTATATGAAAGCACTCGAGGGTTTCTGTCTATACAGGAACGCTTCTTTAGACTGACTACTGTCATTCTGTGTCTTTTTTGGGTAAAGTAGTAACTCCCATGATCAGTGTCCTTGCTGCCAGCAGCGGGGGCAGGGGTAAGGTGGGGTTGATTATCCAGCTTTGGAAGTGTAGTGCAGCCACTTACAGCCTCTGTTGTCATAGGTATTTATATGGAAGCTCCAGAGGTCCCACCACGTGCAGTTCTTTTTCACATCTACATCGTGACGACAGTAAAGCACCTGACTTTCCCTTGCTGGCATTAATGCCCAAGCTGGTGAACTTCCCCACTTTTCGGAGGATCAAGGCCTCACTATGCCAACTATGCTTAATACTAATACGCGATTTGGACTG
The DNA here is from genome assembly GCF_008692095.1 of Etheostoma spectabile. Lineage (NCBI taxonomy): Eukaryota > Metazoa > Chordata > Actinopteri > Perciformes > Percidae > Etheostoma > Etheostoma spectabile. Next base: position 149,450 of record NW_022605627.1, on the reverse strand, counting down.
CATCTTCGTCCCCTACCCAGACCAACACAGTAGTTTTAAGGAGATGTGAAAGTTTTGAATGCAACATGGCCACAGGAACTAGGGTGCAGTGTTGCCTGCAGCACCGCCGTTAGCGGCGAGAAAAAAAGTAGACAAACAGATACTGAAGTTAACTACTCCTTTTTAATGTTCAATAAACGTAATTGATTTTACAATTTGGTGGACGAGAGCACATAATTTGATCGAGATCAATCTGCCAATTTTGACAGCGCGAGGCACCTTGGACACTTCGTTCTGAGTGAAGATATGTGGAACTTTCCCGATGGGTAAAGTACAGAAGATCGTCTTGTCTAACAGGCAAGCGCATTTTGGGTTTTGATTCATAATCAGTCCAGGGCTACAAACAAATAAACTGAGTCAAAAATTCAGACAACCTGTAATGACAAGAGTATCCAGTAGGCCCTCTCAACACCTGTCACTCCCACAGCAAACTCCTGCTGCACAGACAACGGGCAGCTTCTTGTTGATTAATTCACTGATGGTTTCATACCCTTGTATTTTGTTGCGCAGTGGTTGAGCTTGCAGGTGCCCTTCTGTACCCAATGCCTAATTAATTTCCCTTTCTGGGTTTGGATTCATTCTTGTTTTAGTTTGTCATTCCGCTTGTAGAGAGAATGATGTAAAATGTAAGTAGTGGGCTGTTGTGGTTATATAGCGCTTGTCCAGTCCTAACACGCTCAAACGACTTTTAAATCTACAGATACTTCACCATGCACACAATTCGTCAACACTGTGGCCGTGGACTCGCCTAACAGGTGCCACGAGTCATCAGATAACACTCACACGTATTATCTCCGATGGCATGTGGTGGTTGACTTTGGATGTGATAAATGTACTAATCATATTTTTAGCACCTCCACGCAAAAATACGTTCGCAGCCATGGAATGTAAGCGTATTGGCAAGGTGTACAGACTATCTACCTTCAGATCTAAGTACGTGCCAGTTTTCATTTGTTGCCTTGGGTCGCATCATAAAAGGAGGAAAAGACCTAATGCCAGAATCTAGGAACACCAATAGGGAGACATAGTGTGGCTGTATACCATCATTCTGATGTGGTGTGAAAACTATTTCTCATGAACACATACATATGTGGTGATAGGAGTAAAAAATAATTGATAAATGGATTCAAGTGTTGAATGTGTAAAAATCTCTATCTCAACAAAAGATTTAGTTTAACTACTGGGAGACAGGGGCGCAGAATGATTTTGAAGCCTCTGGCAAGCAGGTTGTTCAGGATTTTTAGAATATCAGGATTAATAAGACACTTCTCCGACACAAAGGGGTTGCAATGGCAACAGTTGGTGCCTGTCCGTTATTTCGCTCAACGGACTCCACAGGAGATGAAGCCAACGGCAGAAGTTCTAAAGAAAAACCAAAATATGAGATCAATTTGTCTTGTTTATGTTTGTAGTGTAATAAAACTCAAGCTTTTCAACCTTGTATTTCATTTTATTTTTACTGTGCAAACTGGATGAATGTAATAACAGATTTTGGAGTACTTGTGTTATATTGAGTGCCATAATCAATTTTTTTTTTAATAGTTGGCAATTTATTTTTAATTTTGATTTATTTTAGTTGCATTTAATACATTTTACACTATGGGCCTAAGTTTTTTCTGAGCACGGATTGATCAAAGCTTGGAAATTGTTTTTTCAAAACAAAAGAGGGCATTCCGAACCTTGAAGATCAGACCATGTGATCCGATTTTACTATGATCTGGATAAAAACATTCCTTTGGGTTTTTCAAAGCTTAGAATGGCTTTTTCGGGATTTATTGCATCCAAAAAAAAAAAACAGGATCATCCTTGACTCCCATCAGAAGGGGTTTGAATTCAGTTTGTGATTTTGTTACCAAATAAAAATCAAAGATTTTTTTTAAGGTGAATGAGCACAAATTCAATTTTTTTACATTCTTTTATTTGAACATGTGAGCGCATTAACCATCTAATCTAATTAAATACTATTGGCATAGTATTGTATTTTTTTATTTAACATTATAAACAAATAAGGTAATGTAAATGTTTCGGTTTATTACTGTGTTGTTCTTAAAATAAACAAACATCTTTTGTTCTTTGCTAAACCTAGACTACACTGTGGTCCATTCAAGAGGTCTGGTAAAAGCGGTTAGGTAACGTGAAACCAGATCCAACTGTTCCTTAAAAAACTAGGAATGAAAGTAAGATGCGTCAGAGAATCCTGGATAAAGCAAACATGGGATTTCACAATCTGGATCAATTTGATCCAGGTGAAACAAATTTTTTGGAATGCTGCCACAGGCTTGCCTCAGGCTTGGGAACCAAAGTATGCTAACACTTTACATGTTGGGCGTGTGAATACAGCATGAAATTTACTGTATGATTTGTGCAGCAATTTATTCCTTTTATATCTATGACATCATCCTGAATTGACATCAGTTTGTGACCTCGGAGGAAGGGGGAAGCCGCTTGCAGCATCTTAGTTTGAATTGGTGGAAGGCTAACTTCTCTATCGCATGGCGTAGTCATTTTACCTAGAGTGTCGCCTAGCTACATAGCTGCACCAATCGCCCGTTCTTTACCGTTAAACGCGACATAAGAAGGGCATTGTTTACAAATATACAGTTGTAACACTGGCCCACAGATTATTGCAGACAGACTCATGATGTGACTGATACACAACCATTGTTCAAATCACGAGCTGTAACGCTTTATTAGTTTTTCCTACAGTTTATTTAATGATCGGGCTGTAATAAACCACATAGGCTATGTAATCACTGCAACAAGGGACAACTTCATGTCAGGCATCCCGACTCTGATCCGTGTCTGTCTGTATGTTTGTGTTTCGTCTGTGCTCATGGTTCCTGTTGCCATGCAACCGGGGAGGTGTGGCCTCCTTCACTCATCACCTTTTCCCTCGCCTAATCACCATCACCTGTTCCTGCTCAGCCTAATCACCAGACACCCACCTGTGTTCTCCTCATCACCACCGCTTTATACCGTGACCTCTGACATCCAGTCCCTGTCGATCGTTTAGCTTCTCAGTATGTGTTTGGCGCCTCATCTGACTTTTTGGCCTGTCGTCGTTTTGTGTCCTGTCGTCGTGTTGTGGTACGTCTGTCTCTCTGTCTTCACCTCCAGTTACTGCTATGGACGTCAACACTCTTCACCCCGGATTGTCTTCACTCACCTGCCGTAACAGCATTTCCCTCTGTTTCACCTGGTGGTCATCTGGTGCACGGATTAGTATCAATAAACTCTCAATGAACTTCTCATTGTCTGCGTTGGTTATTCTGCCAGCCGGGTCTGCACACATAGTATGTTGTGTAAACCGTGACTTTTAAACATCTCAAAGGCAAACCGATGGTGTATCACTCAATTAGAATTGGTCTCAGTTTTAGACACATTTTAAGTTGCAGACACATCCCTACATTCCCCATAAGAATAATTATAACTTCCCACCTTCTCTTTCAGATGCAACTTTGGAACTTGGTCCTCAAAGGGCATTAAGTCTTTCCAGTCTTTGTGGAGGCAAGTTCGGATCATTGCCCAACTCTCCAATTATGTAATTTACCAGTCTCACTTCTTTAGATTCCTCCAAATAACACTTTGTCCAGAAAACATAACTCCTTTCCATATTGCAGTAGGCAACATGGTTGACCAAATTCTTTTGTTAGCCCCTTCACGTAAAGGTGTAATCTAATTCTTTACACAGCATATGGCAATATCTACCACACACTCTTGCGGATGTCAGGAGACTTGGAGGAGGATCTTGGTGAGGAATTACAGATGATCAATGGAAAGCGGTGCTAGACTTAGACATACATCTTCTCCCTGTGCCAGACACAGCGTGATACACACTCAAAATAGTTCTACGAGTACACTTGACCAAACAAGGCTGGTGAAATATTCCCTAATATAGACCCCCCCGCCCTTTTTTTTCCATTTTGGGGCCCCCCCCCGAGCTGTAAAGGTCAACCAGCGGGGCATGGGGCCCCCATCTTTACATCTGCTTTGGTTCTACCCAAATTAGCTTCTCTAACAGGTGCTATTAGATGTTCGAAGAAACAGATCAGATACAACCCGTTCTGAAGTGCCTACTTTGGAATCGGCTTGAACATCAGACCCCCTTGTAGCATTCACCTCCTGATGCCAGCGCTCATCTGCTACTCTATTGAATGGAACATGATTCCCAGCCTTTACAAGGTTGGATTTAGAGACTGTTATGTTATTTCCTAAAGCCGAAAAGATCAGATACACCTTAAGCTCCATGCAACATTCCGGAAGGTCTGGAGCCAACTTCCCTCCTTTTGTGTTTTTAGAGTACAATGAGAGCTTGTTAAACACCATTAATATGGTGAGCAAGGTATTATCATGAGTACTGAAGCGGCAGCAGCCCCCCCCCCCCCTTTTAATGTACTTTTTATGTATTTTATTTTTATTTATTATTTGATGTTTCTTTACGTATTTCATTTAATTGTCTATTAAACTGAGATCCTATTTACGTTATTGTCACTGGGACAATATCGTGATCTGACTATAGGGACAAACTGGGATGGGGGGGGTTGAGGTTGGATACTTTCATGTTGGTTAATTCGCATAACACAGCCTATAGTGTTTGTCCATATTCGCTGTCCATTATGTGATGTAGAAAATGCTCATTGTTATGGAAATCATACAAAAACTGTTAAAAACTAAAAAGAAATGCTGTTGTTTACTAACCTGGTCCAGGGGAGTCGAATCCCCGAGTCTTTTGTTCTTTTTTACCCAAGCATTTCCTCGGATCGAGAGGCTAAAAAATCAGCAGTACAAGCTGCTGACCATGGGCCGACTACACGTCGGCGATACCATGTTCATCTTGCACAGCTGCGGTGCCCAAGCTACGTCTGCTGTGGCTGTAGATTAATTAGATTAGATAGATTCAAAACTATTGTCATTACACTACAGGTACAGGCAACGAAATGCAGTTTGGGTCTAACCAAAAGTGCTAGCAGTAGGGCAGGATAATATACAATGGTTCCAAAGTGCAGACATGGATATGTGGAATAAATATAGAAGCAATACTATTTAACAGAGTTTTTACAGATGGTTGTCCTATGTACATACAAAATATGATAACAAGTAGTTGTGAGCAACGATGTAACTAGAATTGGTGGTATTATATATTGCAAATTTTTACGATATGTGCAATAGCATATATATAATGGTTTACAGATTTCAGGTGGTATGTACGATAAATTATATAATATAGGCGGCTATTATTATTATTATGACAGATTTTTACAGATAGCTAATAAGTTAGGCTAAATGAGCAGTATAACAGGATTTAAAGTGGTCAATAAAGGTAAGTTTGGGCAGAAACTATCCGGAATTAAAGTGCAGTGGAAAGTATTGCTATTACAGTTAGTACGGTAGTGAGATTAAGAAACAATGGTACTGTAAAAACATCAGCGGTGCAAATTGAATGTAAGTAGTGCAAAAGATGCCGATGTTAACAGTCGGTACTATAGTAAACCAGTGCAGGTGACCTTACTATTGCAGATAACAAATGAGGCAGGTGGAGGGAGAGGAGGGTCTATCAGTATGAGGGTGGGATCATGAGGAACGGAGTTCATAAAGAGACAGCTCGGGGAAAAACTTTCTGTCTGTGGTCCTGGTCCGGCGGACGACACCTGCCGGAGGGCAGGAGAGAAAACAGTCTGTGGGCTGGATGAGAGAGTCCTTCAGGATGCTGCGAGCTCGATGAGACAGCGTTTCTCTGGATGTGCTCGATGGCGGGTAGTGGAGAGTCCGGTGATGCGCTGGGCGGTTTTTCACCACCGCTGCACGTGCCTGCGCTCTGCCACAACAGCTCCCACTACACAACTGTTGCACAGTTGGTCAGATGCTTCTATTGCCAGCGATAGAAGTTCACCAGGATAGTCGAGAAAGGTGATCTTCCTCAGTGTCCTCAGGAAGAGGCGCTGGTGAGTCTTCTGACCAGGCAGGAGGTGTTGGTTGACCAGGCCATGTCCCCCGAGATGTGGATCCCCAGAAACTTGAACTGGAGACACCTTAACAGCCATTCCATTGAGTGGATGGTGTCGTGCGTGCCTCTGTGCTCTTTCTGAAGTCACGATGAGCCCTGGTTTTGGTGGTTGAGGAGCTGTTATTTTCAGTGCACCATGTGGCCAGGTGCTGGATCTCCTCCCTATAGGCAGTCTCATCGTTGTGCTGATGAGACCATCACCGTAGTGCCGTCCGCAACCTTGATGATGGAATTAGATTCGAACACAGGCTTGCAGTCGGAGGTGAAGAGGGAGTAGAGAGAAACGGGCTCAGCACACAGCCCTGGGTACACAGTGTTGGTTGGATGGAAGTGGAGCAGTTGGAGCCTGATCGAACATTCGGGGTCTGTTGGTGAGAGAAAGTCAAAATCAATTGCACGTGGAGGTGTTGATGGCCCAGGTCTCCAGTTTGGCTATTAACTTGGCCGGATGACAGTGTTGAATGCTGAGCTGAAGTCAACAAACAGTATTCGTGCATAGTGGCTTATTGTCCAGATGTGTGAGCACAGAGTGCAGTGCCATGGAAACCGCATCCTCGGTGCTCCTATTGCTACGGTAGGCAAACGGTTGTGAGTCCAATGTGATTGTAGCGAGTCTTTTAGGTGTGCCAGGACCGACGCTCCAAAGCACTCATTACGATGGGTGGAGTGCTACAGGGCGGTAGTCTTAAGGCACTTCGGGCTGGAGTTGTTTTGGCACTGGCACAATGAAGTGATTTAAGCATGTTGGTAAGCTGCTGGGCAAGAGACAGGTTGGATGTCTGTAAAAACCCCAGCGAGCTGCTCCGCACATGCCCTGTACGCGTCCAGGGATGTTATACGTCCAGCAGCCTTGTGCGTTGCGATCCTGCCAGTGCCTGGACATCTGTGGAGGAGAGTGTGATGGGGGGGTGGTCAGCTGAGGGTTTGAGCTTGGTGGCAGTTTCTCTGTTGTCTCTTCAAGCGAGCATAAAGAATTAAGCTCGTTCAGGAAGTTGACATCAGTGGCTGCGGGGGTGGAGTGAGTGGGTTTGTGTCACTGATGGCCTGAATGCCTGCCACATGCGTCGAGGTCAGCGTTGGAGTATCCCTCTCTTTCGCTTGTAGCAGTGCTGGGCCTCTTTAATGCCCCTTTTCAGATTTGCCCTGGAGTGCTATAGGCCTGTGCGTCTCCTGATCTGAGGCAGTATGGCGTGTCTTCAATAAGAGTCACACTTTCCTGTTCATCCTGGTTCTGATTTGGGTATGTGGTGATATGCTCTGGGTTGGAAGTGTCTATGGTGGTGTTAATATAATCCAGTACAGAGGAGGTGTAGCAGTCAATGTCCGGTGGGAGCCATGGTGGCTTGAGTACAAACATACTCCAGTCTGTGTGTAGAAACCTTTCTGAAGTGATGAATCTGCTCCTGCAGGCCACACCTGATGGTCTTCTGATGGCTTCACCGGTGGATGAGAGGTGGCATATTGGGGGTGAGGAACAAAGAAAGGTGATCTGACGTGCCAGGTGGGGGAGGGGTTGTCGCGCGTGGCTCCAGCCAGTTTGTGTAAACTGGTCTACGTTTGTTTCTCTGGTGTGACAAGAAACATGCTGGTGAAATTTTGGTAGCACTGACTTCAGTTTGAATGATTAAAATCACCCGAACAATAAACGCAGCTCGGGTGTGAACGTCTGTTGTTTACTGATGGCTGCGTGGGTTTCTTTCATCGCAAACTTGGCGTCAGCGTCCGGGGGAATATAGGCTGCAGTGATAATCGTACAAGTGAACTCGTGGTAGATAGAACGGTCTACATTAACCATGAGAAAACTAAGGTTAGCTGAACAATGTCTACCAACGTAGCAGAGTTTGTGCACCAAGCTTTGTTAATGTAAATGCACAGACCACCACCTCTGATCTTGCCGAGCCATCTAGTGTTCTATCCGCCGGAAGTGTGGGTCTTGCTCGATAGCATTGTCCGGTATTGCGCTGGTTTAAACCATGTTTCATGAAGATTATGACATTACAGTTCAAAAGTCATACTGTGTGTAATGCTGAGTCGGATCTCTCCATTTTGTTCATCAGCGACCGGACATAGGCAAGGAAATGTGGGTAAAGAGAGACGGTGTGGTGTTAGCTTTAGCTAGCTCTTAGTCCTCGCGCTTCCCTCGCCTTTGTTTACGATCTCGACGCCGCCTGCGTGCACTTCCGCCCGGCGGGCAGGTGCGTAGCCTCGGTTTCTGGCGCTCTCAGGAAGGAGTCGAAGATTGTCCGTAAAACTGTGGGAAATTTGCGAAACCAATGTCCAAAAGCTCACGTCGGTTGTACGATTAAAGGCAACAGCGTTCTGTACGAACAGACCCGAAAGCCCACAGTGCCCTTCTATGCCATGAAATTACAAAGAACTGTACAAACTACTATTTTTTTTAATTTTTTTTATTTCCAATCTTATTCTAACTCCACCGGCCCGTCAGACAAGCGCCTACCAAGCGCTGGTCTGTCGAGGTTTCTGCTAAAAGGAAGTTTTTCCTCGCCACTGTCGCACTGTTGCTTGCTCTGAGGAAACCTACTAACTGTTGGGACCTACTCTATCTGTAAAGTTTCTCGATACAACTGTTATGAATTGATACTAAATAAAAGAATTGAATTGAAACAATTATGAACCTGAAAAAAATGTATAACATGGGGCTTTAAGATGTTGGTGCTGTTTTGAAGTAGTTTGAACAATGTAGCTGTTTCTAATTTTTGTTAATGGCTATAATAGGCTTGTGAGCTCATGCTAAACTTGCTAATGATCTGAAGTGGTAAGGTAGCTAATGCATTGTGTGTTGCATTGTTTCTTTTGTAACCATCTCTTACATGGTTTTGGGATTTCCAATAAATCTAAAATTATCAGTCAAGTGGTCAGACTATCTTGGAGGGTTGCCACAGTAAGAGCTGACCTGCACCTGCTGCATCACACTGCCTATGGAACTCATGAGAAGACAGCAAGACAGAGCAGTGAGTTTTACATCTAGTGTGATGGTCAACAGTGAGTTACAAACTGTGCTCAACCGGAGGCATAAAGGACAGATTACACTAAAGCCACAGTAGAATGAAGAAAGTAAAGGTAACTTGATTAAGAGAATATGAAGGCATGTCAAGGCAGAACTAAGAAGTTAACTGAATGTAAGAAACATCCTTCTGCAGGGAAACAAAGGGGAACAAAGCCAACATCTTCAGCACTCAAACTGTCTTATACAGTGATAAATCAACACAGCAATGGAAGATCAGGTCTCGCATGTGGTGCAAAGATGACAAACATCAACTCTCCATGTGCCAGATTTCATGAAGGTCCTGAGAACCGATGGAAACACGGAAGGAAAACAAGCTGCGCTAAGGATGTGTGAAACCAGGTCACAGCGCCAAGGAATGTCATCACCACCACACTTGTGTGTGTGCAAGGGAAGGCACCTGACCTGTCTCCATGATAAAAAATACAGAAGACATGAAGGTAGAGAAAGGCCTTTATCCATGTAAGTACAGACTTCAAAACACAACAGATGAAATACAGCAGCCATGGGACTCAATGTCACTAGGGGGGTCAGTCATGCAGCACTTCCAATCGTCCCTGTATGGTGTCTTCTGCTACAAATCCATTCCAGGAGCAGCTTGCTATGCATTACTCAAGTATCAGCACATTCATCGAAAAAGAGGTAAGCAAGGGATAAACGCAGATGCCTACTCTGTTAACGAACTTACCACTATGCTTGGAGAGAGCATGATCATGGGAGTTTTTATTTGTCCGTTGTTCAAAGACGGAGAAGCGCTCCTTCAGCTCAAAAATGCTTTGAGAATGTGCCGTTAGAGACCTTGTTTTTATTGTGTTGACACATACTTTCTTGGATTTGGATATAATTGGAGGTCGGGGAGAGGCAAACTCAAATCTAAAAGATGTCTTGGGGTCCACATCCATTCCAGTCCCCTTTTATGCCTTTTTTTTCTTCCTTGGCTTGTGGTCCATATATTACGCAAGACAGTAAATTAATGGACAGGCCATGTCGTAGACCCGAATCAGTCCAGTGAAGTCTATTAGAAGCACTTTTCCGTTTACTGTTACTCCAGTAAGTTACTTAATATGAATTCACTAGCCCATCCCAAAGTATTTCAATCCTTCAAAACGTTGCTGAAATGTTTGTTTGATGCTTTTTAGACTCTATGGCTTCTCTCTCTTGAAGTATGTCTCCAAGCCCCCCCCCACACACACACACACACTCCAATTGCTGCAAGTTCTCAGACATGTGGTTTGTCAACGGCGAGAGACGCATGGTTATGACCAATCAATCAAAGTCACATACTGATACAAAGTTGGGCATGTGGGACTGCTGGGATTGGTTGAAGTCACACTCCGTTATTGGTCAAATTTTCGGGAAAAGTTGAGTAATTGGTAAAAATTGTGTTGCACCAAATTCACAGTGATTGGTTGTAACAAGGAATGATGCAGCCATTAAAAATGTACTGAGGTAAAAGTGGAGAAGGAGATAAAATATAATCCAATAGAGTACATGTACAGCCTTTTAGTGCTAAGTCTAGTAGTGAAGTGTTCTACTTAGTTAGTACATCTCTACTATGAGTCCATAATCTATAAACTTGTTCTGTTCATAGTCACAAATAATGTCTGAAACCTTGTTCAGACATTATTAGGCTGAGGTGGGCCGAATGGATTCTACAGTTGCGGTATGGGCGCTGGGCTGGTTTTGCTGGGCCTGCAGCTTGGGTGCCCCCGATGCTGAGTCTTTGGAGTGTAAATGTGTGTATGTTTATCGGATGAGCAGGTAGCACTTGTATGGCAGCCTTGGCCACAGGTATGAATGGTGATGGATCTATACTATGTAAAAGCACTTGAGTAGTTGTTAAGTTAGAAGCGTATATAGGAACATTCCATTTAGTCGATGTGTGCATCTTTTTGATGGCAGCCACCGTCATCAAAGTTTAATCTTGTACATAGAACCGCAGAGGGGCAGTAACAAAGTAAAATAATTTGCTTTTACTCCTTACATTTAAACACATATCGCACTTTCTATCCTTACACTTTACAAAATTGGCTAGTTACTTCAGTTTTGTCAAAGAGTAGTCATGTCGGAGAATAGGGGACAAAAGCCTCACACCATGAGCGGGCACCACATGGAGAGAAAGTGAGAGAAGTTCTGGCACAAAAAGTAAGTTAGCTAGTGATTTGGTTGTAAAGTGTTCTTCATCTTAGCTAGGTGCCGTTTAGCTAGAAGTTGTCTCCGTCCAGCTTTAAATACTCTCCTAATCTAGTCCTCACTAACAAGTTTCAAATCATTTCACTGGGTTATTTAGCGTCATCAATACCACCTAATTGGTGCTAATATACTGTCTGTTGCACTTGAAGCACCCATAAGCTACCCAACAGATTGGCAGTATCTGCATTCACACAGCAAATCATTACAGCTAAGGCACAGACGTTAGACATACATCGTATGGATGTCAACATGATTGAAAATGAAGAAACAGAGATCCCAGAGATTCGGCAGACAAGCAGCAAGACGTTCCAGTCATCCTCGGCCTTATCTGAAAGAGATGTTTGAGTAGTAGGCATCAAGAATGACTCCTGGCCAATGTTCTGCGTAACTCTTCTTAATTGTTTGTTAAGTAATTCTAATCATCCTTTATTTCTTTCCCAAGCCATATTGAGCAAACAACATACATGCAGATTCATTAAAGTTATGGGGAACATTAAAAAAGAGAAACTGGATCTGTGAATTCTCACAGAATCACAGTTGAATTCTGTCTTGCTTCAGTCAGAATCTTATTAACCTGGATTCCCAGTCTCGTCACCATCATCATAATCAGATATGGTGTTTGTTAGGCCTATTGGCAGACAGCCATTTCAAATGTAGCCATGGCATGTAAAAGAGCATGTTTTCCGAGTCCACTGAAATTCTCAGTGGCTCTCTAGCAACATGTGTGGTCCAGGTAGCTGCAGAAAAAATGCACAAAAAAAAAAAAATTTGCAAGGCTACTTTTACTTGTATGCTTTAAGTACATTCAAGCCTGTACTTTGTTACATTTATGTGAGTGAAGAAATTATCAGTACTTTTACCAGAGTATTTTAACACAAATATGTGACTTTACTAAGTATGGGAAGTGAGTACTTTTACCATCTCTGTTGAACAGGGAAATTAAATATTAAGACAAAAACAGTTTTGTATCAGGATGTAAAGTGTTTTTTGCTTAAAGTTGTTCATTTTAACATGGGGGGGCGGCATTGGGGGGGTATACTGCTTAACAGACTTTAAAGTTGCCAAACTGTTGTGGGTTGGGGTTTTGCTTTGGGATTTTCCCCTTTCTGGTTTCGTTATCGTCTTGGTTTGTGTCTTGTTTTGCCGGTCTTGTGTTGTCTCGTGCTCCCCTGAGTGTCTGTATGTTCTGTTTCCTGCTTTATTTTGAAGTCTGGTTTGTCTTGTCCTGTCTTTAGTGTTACTTCCTGTCTGCCCGCTCGCTGTTTTCCACCTGCTCACTGCACTTTTGTCACTGCCTCTAGTTACCTCATACTTGTGTATTTAATGTCTGTGCTTCCCTCGTCTCTTCTCAGATCCTTTGTTGGGTCCTGAGATCTTCTGTTCTGGGTTTTTTTCCTGTCGGTGTTCCAGTCTTTCCGTGAGTTTCTCCTGTGTAGTTTACTGTTTGCATGTACCACCTGTGCCTGTTTTGGATTTTCTTGTTTTCTAGGATTTTGCCTGCTCCTTTGCTCCCTGTGTTTTCCTTGGACTTTGTTAAATAAATCCTGGTTAACTGCTCCGCGCCTCCCTCGTCTCTGCTTTTGGGTCCTTATTCCGCTTCAACGCAACACAAACTGGATAATTGTAACCATATTACAGGAGCTAAATGCAGACCTTATGGATAAAAAGTCATTAAGATAAGTAGGTTTATTAAAATATAAGGCATAACAGGAATATTACAGGATACCATATTGTTATACATGTATTACATATATAAATAATATAGTGATATCATATGAAAAGAAACATTATTAAAGATGAAAAAGTCTATGCTAAGTCAACTGTATACCTATGGAGGTGTTGTTTGGTTATTCTAAGGTGTGAAGTGCCACCAAATTATTTTATAGAGATGACTGCACAGTAACACATCTGCTTTTATATCCGGGGCTCTGGGAGATGTGACATTCTCGCTGTAGGCAAAGCGCTGGGGAAGATGCTAGTTTCCTGCACAGTGTCCTCTAGACCACTCCTCATTAACATAAGAAAGTGTGAAAGAGAACACTAAGAGGCAGTGAGACTCACATCTGAAAGAGTTGAAGGTCTTTAAACATTTCAATTAAAGTGCCTGATAAAACAAAGGCTTTTATAATGCCTGACAAGCAATCCAATGAGGTTGACCGCAGAGCCTCACCTTCACCCAGGATGTCGATAGTATCTCCCGTGAACTCCGGTCCTCTGGGCCCTGAGCATGTAGTCATACAGCGCCCCCATCTGGTAGAGGATAGGACGGGTGGCCAGGGATCTTCTGTCTGAAATAAAATTGCACACATAAAAGAGAATCTTTATAAGCAAACCTGTACATAAATGGTTACCTGGAGAATGATGAACTCTCCCATTTCTAAGGGACGGCATGAAAAATACTGAGTTGGCGGCAATTTGTAACAATTTTTTAAACATACAAAACTTATAATTCCCAACATAGACATATCCCCACACACACACACACTCGTCATTACCACACACCAGACAAAAAACAATAAAAAATAACACAATAAACACATATACAAGCCCATAACAAATAATAAAATAGACAACTGTAAACCAAATAAACATATGTATAATGACAACATCAGGCATCTGGCAAGGATGCCTCCTAGGCGTCCCTAGGGAGGCGTTCCAGGCACGTTCAGTGGGAGGAAACCCGGGAAGACCCAGGACTAGGTGGAGGGATTATATCTCCAACCTGGTCTGAGACACCTTGGGATCCCCAGTCAGAGGTGGTTAAGGGAAAGGGAAGTGTGGGGGCCCTGCTGGAGCTGTCCCCTGCGATCCGATAACGGATAAGCGACGAAGATGGATGATGACAACACATAAACCCGTTTTACAATCTCTCCCAGTATAAACCTTCTTAGGAGCCCTGCTGAAAGTCAAGTACTTTTCAAAATTTCTGTAAAGACATCCCATCTGGCAAACCGTTTGTATGACAAGGCGCACTCTTGAAATGAAGGCACCCTTCTGTCCTACAGAAGGGGTGCAGATCCCCCAGTCTGACAATTCCCTTTTCCAACTAATTCCACAAAAATGGGAGCTCTATATACATAAGTTGGGTTTCACCAATACTTGGAAGAGGTATGTAGATATGGATCCAGTTAAACGGTCAGGCCACTTTGGTCCAAACAACTTTTAAGTGAGAGATTACGGAGTGTTTTTGCCACACCATACAGTTTGACAGACAGGCTTTGTAAGTGCAATAATGGGGCAAGAATACAATACAAGGGTGCAGTTCTTTAACTGACCAGTGGGCTAGCCTTAAATTAAAAGCATAGAAATATACAATATCTTGGTATAACCCAAAACCTCTTCTATCTCCTTTATTAAAATGTAGTCAGGTTTTTTACCATTCAATATATGTGTCTTTCGTATCCAGACACAGTATTGAAATATGACGAGGAACGCAGAGGAAGATTTGGATGTAAAATTCCGTGGGAACGCAAACCAATTTCATAACAGACCTTCCCTGCTATGAGAGATGGAGTCGCCATCTATAACATCACAACAGATTTGTTCAATACAGCAATGGATCCAAGTTACCTTTAAATAGATATTTAATAGGGGAGTGAATAAGATGCCCAGTATTGATCCCTTGCTTTTGGCCACTGTTCAAAGAGAAATTAATGTCATGTGCTATAAGGTGGTATTGGTTGTGTTAGTAGGAGTAATTTTATGATTACAAGGCGGTTGCGCACAGGACTGGGTTGTTGGAGGAGAGTATACTTAGTAAATGTAATACAATTTTATTGCGTACATGGAATATTTTTTCATTTTTTACATGCCACTTGCAACACACAACAGAGACCTTATTTATTGATATTGGTGATTCACACACCAAAGATCTTTTGTACCTTAAAATAATGTGTTCCAACTCGTTTCAGTGGTTCACCCCCAACCAGCACCCATCAGACAACCGCAACCAAGAGCCTGGTTCTGTCCCACAAGCACACTTCCTGTGTCTGCGACACTGCTTGTTTAGCCCAGACGGTACGGTAAGCTACCTGACTCATTTCCATTTCGTGCTGGTGTGTTGGTAGCGTGTTAGTAGCTTGTTGCTGCTTACTAATACCAGCTCAGTTGTTGATTTGCTATTACAGCGGCTAATGTCCGCAAAAACTTATCTTATAGAAGTTCTGCCTAAGCACTCACATATATTTTCATTTTCAGCGACTTTTGTTAAATACAGCGTTTTTAACGTTAGTAGCTAACGCTAACGTACTTAGCTTAGCAGTTAGCTAGTCCTCCCCCTCTCTACTTTCTCTTGCCGGTGTGTGAGATGTTTCGTTACTCTCTGCATCCTTTAGCGGTAATGGTGTGTGTAACAACTGTAGTTTATTTATCGACGTGGAGGCGAGCTTAGTGAGTTAGAAGTCCGGATCAGCACCATGATAGATCAGTGCGTTAGTCTGTAGCTAAACCCCCCCCCCTCTCTGGACCCCTGCCAAATCTAACCAGTGATGACTGTATAGCCGCATGTGTCATTTCGCTGCTGGCTATTGAGGTGGTGTCAGATAATGATGTGGGCTTTGTGGATCACGGCATTCACCCACTTGGGATGGAGCAGCTCTCATTTCTAGAAATCTTGACAAGTTATTAGGGGACCTGATCCTTGACATTCCAGAGTTGGGACGGAGGTAGAGTCCCAGTCTACACACATTCTCTGCAATAGTGAAAAGAATAGGAGAATTAAATGTGGACTCTTAAACATCAGATCTCTCTTCTAAAGGTGTACTAGTAAATTATATTATCAGATTCTATATTGATCTATTCGTTTACTGAAACTGGCTGGGTGATGGAGAATATGTTAGTCTAAATGATAACACCCCCAGTCATTTTTCTCACATTCCTCGAGGCACGGCGAGGAGGTGGAGTTGCAGCCATCTTCGATTCTAATCTATAATCAGCTCTAAACCTGAACTGAATTATAAACTCATTTGAAGTCTTGTTCTTAGTCTTTCACACCCAAGTTGGAAATCCCTGCACACCAGTTCTATTGTTATAGTGTACCAAGCACTTGGTCCATACTCTTATCCGAATTTGCAGAGTTTTTGTCAAACTTACTGCTAAAAACGGACAAAGTTCTTATTGTAGGGGATTTATATTCCTGTGGACGATGAGAATGATAGCCTTAGTACTGCGTTTATCTCTCTTTAGATTCTATTGGCTTCTTCAAAGTGTTCATAAACCGACTCACCGTTTCACACACCCTCAATCGTGTTCTGGTATATGGTGTTGAAATTGAACATTTATAGTGTTCCCACAGAATCCCTTTTTATCTGACCACTGTTTGATAACTTTTGAGTTTATACTGTGAACCACCGCCATTAGGCAAAACCTTTTATACAAGATGTTCTGATAGTGCTGAATCAAATTAAGGATGTGATTCCATTAGGATTTAATCATTACCAGTCACAAAGTAACGGAGGACTCCTATGCTAATTCAGTCCCTCCCAAATCGATGATTTTGTTGATAGTGCAGCAGGCTCGCTGCGAACGACACTGACTCTGTTGCCCCTCTAAAAAAGAAGATAATAAAACAAAGACGGTAGCTCCATGGTATAAAACTGAAACGCAAATTAAAGCAAATATCCCGGAAACTTGAGAAGATTGGCGTGCCACCAAATTGGAAAATTCTCGTTTAATTGGCAAGATAGTCTTAAATGTATAAGCAGGCCCCCGTAATGCCAGAGCAGTGTACTTCTCGTCATTAATAGAGGAACAACCCAGGTTCTTTTCAGCACTGTAGCCAGGCTAACGGAAGGTCACGGCTTACTGAGACAGTATTCCGAAGTCTTAGTAGTAACGACTTTATGGATCTTCAATGATAAAATTATAACTATTAGAAGCAAAATACCAAGACCTGCCTTTAACTGGCACTGACTTATCTCTAAATTCAGGAACTTCAGAAACAGCTGTAAAACAAGATATATGTTTAAACTGCTTTGCTTCACTTGATTTTATCAATTTAATTCAATTATTTTCAGCTAAACCATCAACTTGCCTCTTAGACCCCATCCCGACTAGGCTACTAAAGAAGTTTTACCATGGTCAGCACTTCTCTACTAGATATAACCAATCTATCTTTATTAACAGGCTATGTACCACAGTACTTTAAGTCGCTGTAATTAAACTCTTCTAAAAAAGCCCAACCTTGATCCAGATGTTTTAGCCAACTATAGACCTGTACAACCTTCCATTTCTCTCTAAGATTCTGAGGAAGCAGTCGCCAAAAGCTGTGTGGACTTTCTGCACTAACAAACAGTTTTGAGGACTTTCAGTCAGGATTTAGAGTAATCATAGTACAGAGACAGCACTTGTGAAAATTACTAATGACTCCTAATTGCATCAGACAAAGGACTATCTCGTATTGTGTATTAGATCTAGTGCTTCATTTGTACCATTGCCAGAATATA
>NW_022605627.1:115344-131721 GCF_008692095.1 Etheostoma spectabile | reverse complement strand
TAAGATTTTGAGAAAAGCGCTCGCCAACAGCTGTGGGACTTTCTTGCAGGCACAGAGTATTGGAGGATTTCAGTCGGATTTAGAGTCTATACGTACAGAGACGCACTTGTGAAAATTACGAATGACATCCTTAATTGCATCAGACAAAGGCGATCTCGTATTGATGGTTATTAGATCTTAGTGCGCATTTGCTACCATTGAGCAATAAAAATCTTTACAGAGAGTGGAACATTAATGGCTTAACCTCTGGGCCCTGAGGCAATTGGTACAGTGAATTTCCGTCTGGATTAGGTATAAAAAGCTTTTGTAAAACAATCCACCCGGGTTCTAAAAGTCAAGATATGACATCATTTTTTTAGGACAAGGGGTTATTGGAAATTGGTTGCAGTGAGGTCACTTGCATGTTAAAAATGGTTGTAGGGCTTAAAGATAATAAAATAGATAATAATAAATGAGTATTCAGATATGTATTGATACACAGGACCTATAAGTAAAACCTCTAAAACACTTCTCATATGTGCTTGGGTAGTCACACTGGAGAAAATCATCATAAAAATTATACAAGTTGACAAAATACATGAGTTTTTCCAAAAAAAAGTAAGATGTTTTACTCTAGGACATTTACTTATCCAAAATAAAATAATAAACGTCATATTAGTAAGATTACAACCACAGCAATGTATACAAGGATATGTGTCAAAAATAGGCATTATTTGGCCTCCATAGAGTCGATAGGCATTTTTGTACTCTGGCCTTCCATACAAGAGGGGTGCCTTTATCTCCAGATATGGCAGTACTGTGTGGGTTGGGGTTTTGTTTGGGTTAGTTTCCATTTGGCCGTCCCGTGTTTGGTCCGGTTTTCTCCCTAGCTGGTGTTCATAGATTCTTGTATTATGTTTCCCGTGTGTGTTGTTATGCTTTTGCTTCTTTTGGTAAGGGGGGGTCAACTTCCTGTCTTGTCCTGCTTGTCTAGTCAGCTTTACTTGTGTCTGATCGCCAGCCCCGCCTATGTGATTCACCTGTTGTCTCATCGGTTCCCTATTGCCCATTACTCCTGTATGTAACACAGTGTTTCTTTGCCTCTTGTTAGATCCTTTGTTCTCCAGCGTGTCGTTCACATTACTCTGTCCAGACTTCCAGTAAGACTTCCAGTGATAGTTTGCCGGGTATTAGCTGTGAGTTTCCCGCCCTTGTGCTTCGGTTTTTGGTTTTTTTCTAGGCTTAGCTGTGTTTTTGACGTTTTTGGTAGCTTGTTGCTGGGTTTTCACCCAAAAAACCAGCTTTTTGCTTAACATGCTACACTGCGTTTGGTCCTCCTCCGCCCCATCAAAACATGTACGTTCCTGAAAATAGACAGGACAGACAGAGCGAGAGAGAGAGAGAGAGGGAAAGAGAGATCCAAGCAGCAGAAAGGAGCCAAAACACGAGTGTCGCGGGCTAGAGTTAATTATGTGAGGAGGAGTCGCACGTCCGCCTAACCGGCCCACCTGCTTCTCGTCATAGTTTCAGATTTATCTATCATATAATATCGCCTATAATAAAACCAAAGGGAGACTTGGCATCGCGATCGTGGGGAGAGTTCTAGCCCGACCAGGCTTTCTCTTACCCTGTCACTCTTGGTTTGCTGTAATAGTTTTAGACAGCTGGGGACTCCTTGAACACTGAGTCCTCTCCTCTATCTTCCTATCTTTTCATTTATGTGCATCCATGTCCCAGAAATGCTGTACTAACTAGCTCGGGGAGTCATTCCCGAGTCCTATTTTTTTTCCCCAGCATGTTCCCTCGGATCAGGAGATGCTCCAAAATCTAGTAGCAGCTGTCCATGGTCCCGCTCACGTTCTGCGGTGCCATGTTCACTGCTACCTCTGCGGGCGCAGCTACGTCTTGCTGTGCCTTGTAATGCCGCACAGCGTGCTATGCCATGAACATACAAAGAACTACAACTACTATTTTTTTCTATTTTTGTTATTCCACTAACCCAACCGGCGTCAAGCCGCCTACTCAGAGCGCTGGTCTGTCCGAGGTTTCTGCCTAAAGGAAGTTTTTTCTCTCCACTGTCGCACTGTTGCTTGCTTGGGAAACACTAGAAAACTGTTGGGGTCCTTGAAATTCTGGAGTGTGGTCTCAGACTACTCTCTAAAGTGTCTTGAGATAACTCTTGTTATGAATTGATATATAAATAATGAAATTGAATTGAAGAATAATTTACAGTAACCTTAGGTGTCTAATTGACTGTTAGTTTTCATAATAAAAAAACAAAACATGTGGTAGAAAATGATAATCTCATTTGACCACTAAAAGTATGTGGGTATCGTATCTCTGGCAGGATGTTTTTTGATTGGTAGAGGGGATGTGTGGGTGTTAACAGGTTACAGAGTGTCAGCGGGTGCAACTTCATATAGCATTGTATATTTGGATAACAGCGCGCTAAATGCTGCTTCAGTTGCTTATACTGTTACAATGTGGCTTTGCCCCCTTCCCCCTTCCGCTTAATTCGATTCGGGTCTAAGACCAAGTTCTCTTATCATGTTGTCGTTCTTCGCTCGTTCATCATATCTTATTACAGAGGTTGGAACATTTAATTGGCATTAAAGGGACTGCTTTAAGATGGTTTAAGTGTTATTTATCAGATTGATCTCAGTTTGTTCATGTTAACGATAAATCCTCTGTGCACGCCAAAGTTATTCATGGAGTCCCACAAGGATCCGTGCTCGGTCCAATCTTGTTCACTTTATAAATGCTTCCTTATGGCGTCTTATCAGGAAGACCCTAAACTTCTGTGGTTGCAGATGATACTTAAAATATCTATCAATCAAGCCGGGATGAAACTAATCAGTTAGCTAAACTTCAAATGTGCCTTCAGGATATTAAAACCTGGATGACCTGTAATTTTCTAATGTTAAACTCAGATAAAACTGAAGTATTGCTCTGGGACCCAAGCACCTCCGTGACGCATTATCCAAAGAGATAGTTACTCTGGATGGCATCACCCTGGCCTCCGCACCACTGTGAGGAATCTTGGAGTCATCTTTGATCAGGACATGTCCTTTGATTCCCACAAAAAGCAAATTTCAAGGATTGCCTTTTTTCACCTAGTATATTGCAAAATCAGGAATTCCTGTCTAAAATGATGCAGAAAAACTAGTCCATGCATTTTTACTGCTAGGCTGAAATACTGCAATTCTTTGTTCAGGCTGCTCGAAAAAGTCCATAAAAACTCTTCAGCTGATCCAGAATGCTGCTGCACGTATTCTGACCGGAACACAGGAAAAGAGAACACAATCTCTCTCGTTTTGCTTCTCTGCATTGGCTTCCTATAAATCTAGACTAGAATTTAAAACCTTCTTCTCACCTACAAGCTCTTCATGGTCAGGCACCATCTTATCTTAAAGAGCTCATAGTACCTTACAACCCTACAGAGCACTACGCTCCTAGAGTGAAGGTTACTTTGTAAGAGTAGGCTTAAGACTTCCTCTTGATAATGCTTATAGTTAGGGCAAAAATTAATATTGTTAGGGAGTGAGGAGTCGCATCGTCCGCCAACCGGCCCACGTGCTTTCGTATAGTTGTCATGATTATCTATCATATAATCAAGCATATAATAAAACAAGGGAGACTTGGCATACAGCCCGATCCGGTTGGGGAGAGTTCTAGCCCGACCAGGCTCCTCTCCTTACCCGTCACTCTTGGTTTGCTGTATAGTTTTAGACAGCTGGGGACATCCTTGATACACGAGCTCCTCTCCTCTATTTCCTATCTTTTCATTTATGTGCATCCATGTCAGAGAGCTTGTTACTAACCTAGCTCTGGGGAGTCATTCCCCGAAGTCCTAATCTTCTTTTTTCCCCAGCTTCCCTCGGATCAGAGATGCTCCAAAATCATGGTATGCAGCTGTCTCCATGGTCCCGCTCCACGTTCTGCGGTGCCATGTATCTGCTACACTCTGCGGTGCCCAGCTACGTCTTGCTGTGCCTTGTAATGCCGCACAGTGCCCTGCTATGCCATGAAACTACAAAGAACTGCTACAAACTACTATTTTTTCTATTTTTGTTATTTCCACTAACCCCAACCGGCCCGTCAGACACGCCTATCAAGAGCTGGGTCTGCCGGGTTTCTGCCTAAAAGGAAGTTTTTCCTCGCCACTGTCGCACTGTTGTTGCTCTGGAGGAAACTACTAGAAAGTTGGGGTCCTTGTAAATTCTGGAGTGTGGTCTAGACCTACTCTACTCTAAGGTCTTGAGATACTCTTGTTTGAATTGATATAAATAAAATGAAATTGAAATTGAATTAACTCGTTCGACTGAGACATAAGAATAAGGTAACAGTACAATTAGGCTTCCAACCAGTGGGGGGACAAAAGAGGAAAACTGCGTTGGTGCCTACTGAAAGTGCGGTTGACAAGTAGCTGATGTAATGCTTGATCTATGTTAGATAATTATTGGTGGTAACATTACGACATCAACACGCTCAGTTTTTTTGTAGTATGATTGTTTGACCAGGGTAACAGCTCTGGGCTAACCCACAAATTCATCAGTAAGGTTAACTGTATAGATTGACCACTATATAATAAGTAATTTACTTAGCTAGCCTACCCCTGTCTTTCTGCTCACTGCCCTAAGCTGCAAGGCTCAATCAAGTGACAACAGCCCCAGCCCAGGGACAAATCCACAGTCAGCCCCCAGCAGCTAGCAGCCAGCCCGCGTCAGCACTTAACTGCGGTACTAAGGATGCTACGGCCGTTTACTGAACCGTAGGGAATCAAACCCAGGAACCTGAGTCAGAACAGTGGCCATTATAACATAATATAAATACTAATAGTAATTAAAGATGTGGTAGCATGGATCTGGACGGGAAGGATAACTCGGAAGTTGGAAGGGGTGTGTCGCGATTCTACCTTCTCACTCCTCACAGGTTCATGGATCTGAGCTCGCGATTTGGGTTTGATATCGCATATGTTACAGCCCTAGTATGTTGCATCCTATGTAAGCTCATGATTGCGATCAATGTTGTTGAAAGACCTTCTGCCATCTAGGGTGGATTTTTGTTGTTACATCAATTGACTGCTGAAATTAGTTATGTTATAAGTGAGCCTTCTAAGGTCACCGACTGTTGTCACAGACTGTTGGTTTGGGCTCTCACCATTTTAAAAGTATATATATTTCGACCAGTGCTAACACTCGAAAGGAGCCAGTGGAGGTGGTCAGGGCATCTGGTAAGGAGCCCCTGGACGGCCAAGAGGAAGACCCAGGACTGTTGGAGGGATTTCATTCTCTGCACCCTGGCCTGGGAAGTCCTTGGGATCAGGGGCCAGGCCATAAATGTGTCGGGAAAGGGAAGTTAGGGCCCCCTGCTGAGCTGCTGCCCTCCCAACCGACCCCAGATAAGCTAATGTTAGTGGATGGAGGATTTAATAGGTATC
Source organism: Etheostoma spectabile (assembly GCF_008692095.1). Lineage (NCBI taxonomy): Eukaryota > Metazoa > Chordata > Actinopteri > Perciformes > Percidae > Etheostoma > Etheostoma spectabile. Next base: position 126,302 of record NW_022605627.1, on the reverse strand, counting down.
GGAAAAACAAGAATCAACATGCAAACCGTAATGGGGCACAGACTCATTGAGAGTCACCAGTGCAATGTTGAAGATGAATGTCCTAACTAATTACTACTTTTTTTCTTGGGATACATGTCCTTGTTCAACTCTTGATTTGTCTATCTGTGTTGTGGTGCTAGGCAGGTAGTGTACGTGGGTTTAAGTGAAGTGTTTCACTGAAAAAAGAAGCACCTTTAACCCTTGGCCGACAGGATATCCCCTCTTGATACCCTATAAAAACATTGGTTAGTGCAACTAATTATAGGTGGAAAGTCTGGCAGGGGGCAGCTGCAACCCCAGGACACACCCTTGCAACTGATGTCCGATTTCAAGCCGATGCATATGAGTTGACTTTAAATTCACCTGCACCACTGGCCGGGTGGCTCTGCCAGCCTCAGCCACCTTTGCACGGTGCAGCTAGGCTCTACCTCCCACCCAGAGGTATCCAGGACCCGGGAACCATGCTGCTGTATCTGAAGTGAAAGAGAGCAGGAGTGGTGAGGGGGAGTGGTAGCAGGGGAATAGATGGTAATTGAGGGTATCATAGGGCCAAAAAGGGTAGACAGACGATAGAAAAACACTTATTGATCCTTAGATGTCATGTAAGGGTTCTAGAACTTATTTTTATCCCATGATGATGCTGTCTCAATCATATTCTGCTATTTATTGCTGCTAAGGACTCTTTTCATGCTTGTGAAACTGCAGCTTCAGGGTCCTATGTATCATGTTGATTTTCTAGCCAACAAATGGATCCACAGGTGGAGTGACAAAGAAAAGCATACTTTTAGAAATTAAGCATCATGTTGAAATTCAAGAAGACAGGGTGGGCTGGCAAGCCTTTGTTACGAGGCGCAGCTGAGACGCCGGCTGACCCAATTTCTGTGCAATTTGTTCCTTCACTTCAAGGTACGGTGTGTCCAGCGGGAAAGACAGCGCCACAGTGTACGGTAGGTGGACCTTCACCACCACAGAGCTGCCTTGCTCCCTTTACTCACCATCACTGCTGTGAACAAGGAGTAGAAATTATTTAAAGAATCAAAGTTTTATTATTTATATTCGGTCCAATCAGTGTAAGTACTTTTTAGATGGTTTTAGGAAGTGGTTGTTTTACATGGCTGAATGGTCCAAAATGGTTCCAGTCCACAATTCAGCAGTTTTTATACCCAATCATGTATGTGTCTTGTATTTTTTATTCATACGTATATTTGGCTAACCCCTATAGATTGAGCTATTTGACGAATCGATCTAAGGAGACACTTTCACTACAACCTGACAGTAAATCGTTGCAGTCTGAAAATGGGTTATGAAAAATAAGTTTCCACATTTCTACATTAGTTTGACTGATTTGATTGACTGTAATTGGATTAAGTAGTAGTATATAGTATTAGTATGGTATTAGTATACTAGTACTACATTAGTCCTGCCCTAAAATGCCAATGTACTTGTAATATTAGCAATAAGCAAGGAGTAGTGCTGAAAGTGTGTGTAAACTAAATAATAACCATATCTACTCTAAATATGTGATTACTAACTTCTCTTAAACCAAATTAGAAGTAAGTAGTAATCAAAATATTGATCGGCCATCAGAAATAAAAACAACCTGATAATTCTACAATAGTTATATTCGTTTTTCCCACTTAAGATCAGGTAAATTAAACAACAAAATAAATGATTCAGTTTGGTCTCATGCTACATTTTAAGTAAGGAGTGTGAATGGCTATATAAATTGTTATGTGTATATGTGACAGCTCTGATGTCCTTGATTAAAAACAAAATAATTAAAGTGAAAAAGGCGTCGTAGCTGCTTTTCTACACGCAGCAGGTTGCCATGGTTCACTATTCTCTGTGGAAGAGTTTGAAAAGCATCATCTCTTCAATTTAAACTCACGTGTTATGAGTAACCTTGACGAGGAATCTGTAATGTAATGGTAGTCTAAATCAAAAAATGTACATTTCAAGATGAAGCCTGGCATCCTGCTTGTGGCTCATGCACAAGTGTCTGCTCTTGATTGTTGTTTGCAAAATCCTCTCAAAAGCCAGAGCGTTTTTTTTTCCTATCTAGAATGTATTTGTGGTGGAGGCAGACTTTACTCCACAGCGCTGTGGCGATTTGGCAATGCAAGACTATTTTGGGCAAGTGTGGAACAGGAAGTATGTTATTATTATCCATTTTTATATACGTTATTTCACATAATAATTCATTTCTTCAAGTCACTGTCGCATGCAGAATTAATATTTATATCCAGACGCTACTACCTCTGCCTCTCCTGAGTATCATAGTGACTTAATCAGGACACATCAGCATTCCCTTGCTAGTTCAACCTTACAAGAAATGTCTTCACAAGTCCACAAATCCTTCTGTATTTAGTCATGTAGAAAGAAATGGAGAGTGTGTGTGTGTGTGGTGTGTGTGTGTGTGTGTGTGAGTGTGTGAGTGTTGAGTAGAGGTGTGTGTGTGTGTGTGTGTGTGTGTGTGTGTGTGTGGTGTGTGTGTGTTGTGTGTGTGTGTGTCATGAGCCCTCTCTTGCCTGGAACACGCTGATTGGAGTTTGATGACTTCACCTGTTGTGCTCTGCTCTGCTCACCCTCATTACCTATACAGTCCTGTATTATGCCTTGTTTTTCAGTCTTCACTTGTCAGATCGTCTGTACCCGTACCGGTACACTGCCTGTTTGGGAAAAGCCTTTTGACCTCTAATGATCGGATCCGCTCAATGTTCTGTATTCTCCTGTATTCTGCTCGGACTTCTCGGATCATCCAGCTCCTGCTCTCTACTGGGGATCTACACATGTGCTGATTTTGTTTCCGGTACCTCTGAAACTCCCATACCCCAACCCTTTAATAAACTATTGAACGTGACGCTTTTGTGGCCTCATCTTGTTTGGTGTCTGACAGTGTGTGCGTGTGCGTGTGTCAAAGCATTCAAATGTTCAGCTCCATGGATGAATTGACTTTTTAGAGGGAGATATTACCTGGTCGCTGGCTGCGTGGCGGGTACTTGGGGGCTCTGAGGCTGCCGCGGTGAGTGGGTGGGGCAGGTAGTGTAGGAGGGAGGTGGAGTGTCTGAGATAAAACGTCGCAAGAGGAAAACACAGTACAGGTACAGTCTGAGCACACACACAAAACAAGTCTAATGGAAGGTTTAGACAGGGTAGAAGATAGTCTGTTCCGCCTGATATAGAATTACGGAAGAACACTTAGGTAGTTGTATTTTCTGGTCATTTGACATTGATTTAATGATATGAATGTCAGCAACTGGTACCACCAGCTGTTATTCTAAAACAACAGCTGCAGTTTTCATTAAACCCCAGCCGCTTTAAAAGGAGAAGTGATTAAAGGTAGGTTCACATTATTAAGGCTGTCACAAACCATATCATAGCTATGCATTAAGAACATAAAAACCTGGATGACCTGGATGACCTGGCATTGTTCGGACAATATTAATTCCTAACTATCAGGTATTTGGGAGGCGGACACCCTACCACATTGAAGAGTAACTTAAAACTCTGCTCTTTGATTAGACTTATGTAGGGTGAGGAGTGAGGAGATGCAGCGTACCTCTCCTCGTTGTCAGACTATCTATCAACCCTCATAGAGCCTTGGACCAGCTCTGTTATGGGTTTATAGTTTTAGACTGCAGAAGGATTTTCTTTGACACACTGAGCTCCTCTCTCCTCTCTCTTTCCATCAGTGTGCATCATGCCCAGAAATGCTTGTTACTAATTTAGCCTGGTCTTATGTTTTTTCCACTACAGTTTTTCTTGGATTAGGGGGGCACCTTGGTCCTGCTCGACGCTCTACATCGCCGGATACACTGCCGGTTCCTGCTACGCCCTGCAATGCCGTGCTGCACCTTGCAGTGCCCTGCCACGCCCTGCTATGCCTGCAATTCAATTTCAATAAATGTATTGTATAGTATCAATCATAACAAGAGTTATCTTGAGACACTTTACAAATAGGGTAGTTGACCAACAAATCCGTAATTACAAGACCCAACAGTTCAAGTAGTTCCCTCCAGAGCAGCAACAGTGCGACAATGGCGAGGAAAAACTCCCTTTAAGGAGAAAACTCGGACAGATGACCGACAAACCGGTGGGGTTAAATGAAGAGTGGCAATACAGTCAACAAAATATAGTAGTTGTCGTAGTTCTTGTAGTAGTTACTGGCATAGCAGGGCACTGTGCGGCATACAAGGCACAGCGGAAGTAGCATGGCACCGCAAAGCGTGCAGGATGTAGCGGGCACCGCAGAGCTTAGCAGGACGTAGCAGGGGACGCAGCCGAGCAGCAGGATGTAACATGGCATCAAAGAAGTGTAGCGGGACAAGGTCGGGACAGTGCTACCCTGATTTTGGAGCCTCTTGATCCAAGGGAACATGCTGGGGAAAAAGAAACAAAAGGACTCCGGGGAGAAGACTCCCCAGAGCTAGGTTAGTAACAAGCATCTCTGGAGTGAAATGCTACGCCATGACTACAACTGCTATTTCTAGACATAGTTCCATATCTCTTATTGTTACTATAATGTACTGTTCATCGTACCCCACACAGGCTCGTCAGACCACCACACACGCCACTGTTGCACTAAATGCTTGCTCTAAGGGGAATTATTGGAATCGTGGGGTCTTTATAAATTATAGTGTGGTCAAGACGACTCTATCCGTAAACTGTCTTAGGAGAAATTGTTATGATTTGATACTATAATAAAAATTGAATTGAATTATACAGTTGGTGCATTGAGACTGTTGCTTACTTTGCGTGCTAATAGGTAGTAGAGGAGAGATGGAAAACTGTCAGAGCCACGATGATAGATCTCAGATCTTAAAGAATAGTCTCAGCCTTCAACATAGTGTGAAATGACTAAATCTGAGAATAAAATCAGAAGGACAAAAATTTACTAATAAATCTTGTGCTCACAAGCACCAGCTGGTGATACGGTTGGCAGGTGTAGTTTCATAGAAGTAAATAGTTCCTATGTAAAACTGATCACAACCTGTGAATAAGCTTTAGTAACCAGGGGCATGTTCAGTCTCAAAACAATGTGCACTGTTAACTAGATTTCTGGTTGAACAACAGGGTGTGGAAATGTTGTGCAACAGGCTTTGAGTTATGTTCTTTGTTTGATGGGTGTGTCTCTCATTTATTGGAGTCACGGTGATACTAACCAGCAGAGATGTGTCCGTAAACTTGGGGTGAAAAAAAGGAGGCACCTTCGCACACACGGGTGTTAACATATCCCATTTCATTTAAAAAAAAACATGTTCAAATGGCAGGCTGAATGTTGCCCATTCTGGAAAAGACATCCATTATTTGAGAGAAGGCAGACGTGTCATGGCCAAATCTACGCCGGTAAAATTCACACCAAAACAATGTATATTTCTAAACAGGTAAGTGGAAAAATACATATTTGATGTGGGGTGAACTGTCCTAAAGCATTGCACCCCTTCACAGTGATTTCTTTCATCGCAGTTCTAGGCAGTGACAAATCTTTCTGACTGCTCTTCAGTTACAGGTTTTAATAACAGCAATCTTCATCAATCCATCATTCATCTATCCATCCATCCATCCATCCACCATCCATTACTATTAAACGCTTTCCAGGTTGTGGTGGGTGGAGTTGTGTGCAAGCTAGTACATTATTGGGCAAGGGCAGGGTCCACTCTGAACAGATCATTAGTCAACATAGAGATGCACTAACGTGAACGTTCATGCCTTGTTCAAATTATTAGAATATGTCACTTTGCTTTGTGTGGTAAAATTAAATAAAATATAAAGTAAAAAAAGGAAATGAACAAATCGTACAACCCATTGCCACAACATCTACTTTGGAACCCCGACCTGGAGAGTCTTTTAGTCAGTGCAAGCGGGGTCAGTTGTACCATAGAAATAAAACAGATAGAATGCCATTTCCACTATCATCACGCCGCAGAATCATAGAACATAAAAAAGTGATGCATCTCCACTTCCTTCCAACAAAGGTGAAGCAAATATTGTATGCCGAATACGGGCGCCAACATCTTGGAATTTTTGAGCCAGAATCTGAGCTGCAGTAATCGGTGGTGGAGTGGCTGGAGACACAGTATCAAAGTCCCGCAGACCATCAAGCTGTTACCACGTTTTTATAGCATCAAATAACTATAAAAAACAAACTTATCAAAAAATAAAATCTTGGAACAAAACCAGTGTGATCAGAATGACCTAAAATGACAGAAACCATCTATACAAACATATATCTGTGTGTACTTGACTTTTAGTTTGACCCAGTCCCATCCCACTCAACAGGGGGACAGGATTTTTGACCTCTGTAGCCACCAGAGGTTGATCCAGTGTTTTGCCTCACTTATACAGTACGATGCATAGATGATGTCATAGGCCAGTCATTTTCATAATCTAACCATTTAAACTTCGTATAAACGACTTCCTCAAATACTTCCCGTAACATACAACAAGCAGTTGGTATTAACCGTTCGAGCGGAGCCAGCCATAATGTCGTGTCTTTCTTGGAAAAAGTGCTGGTTCTTTGTGCCCTGCTGTGAGGGAGCATTATTATTATCATCATAGCACTGTACTTCAAAACCCCAGGATCTATGTAAGATAGATCATGTGCCAGAATCCATCTGAAAGCTCCTGGACAGATAGGGAAATAGGTCTTGCTATTTGCGAGGAGGATTTTAGAGCAAGTAGAGTAGAAGGACCAGGGGAATGTGATCATGTTTTACCTTGAGAGGGCTGCAAGGCTAAGCTGGGGACTGTGGAGCGTGGGTGGCTTGAGTCAGGTGGGAGAGGGTCCCTTGGGAACTCTCTGTGGAAGAAGACAAGAAAGGAAAATCACATAAACACGCAAATTTTTTGGTTAGACAAATGCTGTTTAATGGTTAGAAAAAACATATAGAATTTTTCCTAGCAGGAAACTTGCATCTTTTGATGAAAGGAGTACAATAATCTTGCAAGTTCAAGCTGATAGGTTAGTTACTGTAGCATTTCAAATTTCTTGTATTTTCCATGATATATACTCATAAAGTGTTTATTGCATTACAATACATACATTCTCCTTTTGCCTTTGGACATCTTGACATCTTGCAGTTCAAGCAGGGGTTGGCAGAGTCTGCTCTAAAAATGAAGGACTATAACACGACTAAATTAAAAAATAACTAAAACAGTGAAAACAGCTTTGTCACCAACACCTTGCTAGAAAGATCTACTGTTTTCTCCAGTAAATTTTCACCACTGACCATATTACACACAATTTAGTTTCCTTTTCCTCCATCCATGTGATCAGACTTTAAGGGAATTTGATGACCTACAAAATTGTAAATGCCTTCAACCTGTCTTCCTTCAACCTATATTTCATCTGTGGTATTGCTCTCAGAAAGAGGGCTCATGTCTCGCCCCAAGTCAAAAAGAAGTCAGCGGCGGGATCTTAAGTGCAAATCTAAGGTTTTTCTGGATGGTTAGTGGAGATCCTTCACTGGAGAAAGGTCGTTTGCTGATTGGTAATGTAGGTGGAACAATTGCTGGTTTAGATTGACTGAGTTATGACTCTGAGATGAGCAGCTACCAATGGGTAATAACAGCCTACTGGCCAACTAGGATGTGAGGTAGGGCCCTACCGCCTATTATGGTGGTGATAACAACTGATAACGCCCATACATTCGAAGAGGCACATTTATTTCTTTGTGGATGCAGAACACAGAGTGTTATAAAGTTTATGATACCATTCATTCTTAATTCTTTTTTGGCAACTATCAACACAAATATCACAAAAAATACATGCCAACAAATGAAACTGAACTGACTTGACAATTGTAGACAAAATTCAACATCTGAATGTTGACTGTACAAAAGTTATAGAAATAAAACGCGAAAAACATTATACCAACAAACAAATCATCCCACCAATCTATGAATTACCATCACTCTGCAGCTCCCCTCATGAAACAGCAGACTGTGACACAGTTAGAGACTAGCTGGGAACAAGTGGGTGTTTAGCAGCTAATGAGCCAGATATTTCCTCAGGAAGTTGGTAGAGACCAAACCAGAGCATGAAAAGAGTGATATTGGACTCAATTTATCAGGTGAAAGCATGGCTCCAAATGAATGCTATGTTGCTAGACGGAAAGTGTATAGGCAACTGCGGGCAACATTTATAAGGTATAGATGTTGATGTGTGTGACCAAAAAATAACTTAAAGGTGCTGCAGCTAGATGTCGACCACTTCTCAGTTCTCCCTCCCCGACGCATAATTATGGTACGCAGGGTACGTGGTTGCTTGTGGCCCCAGACCAATCAGTGCCAATATGATTTTGCTCGACTGACGCATGCGCGCCACACCACACACTGGTGGGATGAAGGAAAAACTGCAGATGAGTTTACGGATGACCTAAATTGAGGACAGCCATGGTTATTGCAAGTGCAGTGATAGTTAAGTCCTTTATCAAACCCATATAAATGTGTGTCCCGAATAGAAAATTAACATGTTTAGTCAACAGTGACATATACAGTACGTTTATGTTTGATTCATCAAAATTGTATTTTGGTAATCAATTAATCAGTTTGGGTAAGTGTTTTAATGAAAATACGTTTTAATTCTTTTTCCAGCTTCTTAAATTAGAATATGTTCAAGTTTTTACACTCCTCTTGACAGTAACCTACGGCATTGTGTGTATTTTATTTGTGTTTATACTTGCCAGAACCTACTCATCATGCTTTTTAATTGTCCTAGGCAATGAATAAAGTATAGTAGGGTAAAGTATTTGAATAAATTAAAATTGAGAAAATGTATATCTTTGAGTTGGGCCAAAACAGACATTTGAGGATGCATTGGGCTTTGGAAACACTTACTGACAATTTTGCAGTTTCTGAAATTTATATCAAACCACTAATCTAAAAAGGTTATTTGACTATGTAAATAACCTTTTTTTAAACAATCCTCCTCACATAGGACAAAAAACAATGTTTCTCAGGACTTGAAAACATCCCAACAACACATAAATTGCCTCTTTACTCATTATAGATTCATCCCCTTCTCTCTCTACTCACCTGTCCATCATATGACAGTTGCCATCCATCTCTGTTCTCTCGCCAAATAAAACACTGTGGCCCCTCCCGGCACAGTCAGCTGCCGGGCCCCGAGCCATGTAAGGGATCCGATGGATGTATCGAGAGTACCTACAGGTGAGAAAAAGACAAATCAGTCACACCTCTATAAACGTTACTTACTATAATAATAATATTTCTAGTGTATGGTGGTAATACTCACTGAGCTCACCACCTTAGGCTCATGAAACCAGGTTTCTGTGGTGAAAAACATAGTGATAGTTAGCAAAGGGAGTGACTGACAACAATATCTTTCATTCTATGACGGGTCATTCGCACTGCATCCTCAGTGGGTTCAAAGCCTCCAAATCATCATTGGGTCATGGAGTATCACCTGCAAGCAGTGCATTGTACATTACTGTTCTGCAACATTTTGCCTTTGTTTTTCTCTCTTAGTAGTTAAAAGTAAACCAGAGCAAGTTGGAGTAATTCAAGCATCTTACCATACACCCATGACCCAAATTTAACATGGGGACACTCTACCTTTGATTGCCCGGAAGTCTCTTGCAGCTGTTCAACATCTGTTTCTCGGGACGAAACACCACATCCTCAGGCACCAGGAGAGGAGCCAGTACCTCTTCCCTTGTGATTGAAGTAAACTAAAGTCTCTTTTGTATGCAAATGACAATATTGTGTGTACATCTCTGTGTTACTGACTGTGTTCCCAAGTGGCTTTTTCGAATTTTATCTTAATTAAGTGAGAATTAATAAAAGCAATAAGAGGAAATATTATTTCATTTTCAGCTTGGGCTTTGTACTGACCTCTGACCTAAACACTTTGTATTTGTTTGAGAAATTGTGGTTAACCATTTTATTAGAAAACCAAGCCTTATTTTTACAGGATATAATACAAAACTGTGACCTAAACCATCACTTTAAGAACAATGAAATGGCCCCCTACTTCTCTGATAATGATAACGTAATTTATTTTGAAACCGGTTTGAGTGGAACTTAAGACAGTGAGTACATTCTTAAATTGGCAGTGATGTAGTTGCGCTCCAATGAAGAACAGTGGGTGAATGTACTAATACTAGGCAGTTTCGCTAAGTGAATGTATTGGGTGTGCAAAACTGCGGAATATCTCAAGGACACTCCGCTTAATAAAAGTTTAGTTTAGAAAGGAAAGCTGATGGATCTCATAGAGGAGACAGAAAGGTGGGATCTCGTTACTAGCTTCACATGCTGGAGTTTGGTCAGTTATATAAATTAACTTGAAGTTGGCAAAGAGAGGTGGTGTAGAAAGACGGTAGTTTAACATTTTCAAAAATGTGCACTTCTTGATTCCTTTGAAGTCAATAATTGTACGAATCATATCTACTACTGCATGATAAACTGCCTCAGATGTAATGGCTTTCACCTGCTGCTAGCGACCTGGTCAGTAAGAACAAGCATGACCAAATGGCACAAGTTTACTGTTATCTTTACTTGTTCTGTTTTCACAGGAAGTTAAAGTTATTACAATGTTTCTTTAAAGAAAAAAGTTAAGACCAACCTTTTTTTATTGTACTACGCTAACAAGCACCAAAGTCAACTCATGGCCTTTCCCCGTCTGTTCTGAAAGTTTGACCCTACCAGGACTCTGTCCAAAGCCACCTCTATGTTTCCCCCTCGACTTCTCTTCTTCCTGGGAGGCGTGCAGCAGGATCTCCTTGGCCGCTCCACTGGCCCATCCGACAGTACACAAGCTGCGTTATATAATACTGGGGGACACAGTGATCAAAACTATACTTTACAATTACTTAACAATTTAACAGTTCCTGGTTCCGGTAGCACTGCTGTTGCCTTTACGTGTGTGTGAAAACCCAGCTTACAGGGATGACATCGTCATTACCACACATAGGGTC